>NW_007249814.1:617451-741840 GCF_000164805.1 Carlito syrichta | reverse complement strand
CACCTCAGCCTCCCAAAGGCGCGGGATTACAGGCTGAGCCACCGAGCCCAGCTTTTTTTTCAATTCTTAACCTCTGCCCAGGAACATGTTTTTACAACTTTAGTACCTGTTTGTAATGTACTGATGTTATAGTACTCTATGCCTTAACAATACTTAAAATGGTATGCCTCTCTGTTTTTTAGGTTTTTTTAAATCTGAAATTTAGGTCTTTTTTATGATGTTTAGGCATTTATTAACCTGATTTGATTTTGGTTTATTTTATTAATATGTACGTTTAGCTGTAAAGAATTTTAATTTAAAATTAGAATTAGCTTCTGATATTAAGTCCTTATATAATGCTCACAGTATGCGGACCAGTTCTATGCCTCTTACATTCATTTTAATTTTTTAAACAGTTAGACTTTTAAATCCAAGTCTGATTTGGCCATTTATTGTTTGCATTTTTACTTTTGTATACATGTCACACATAAATGATTCAGTGTGAAGGAATGAAATTCACTGAAACACTTGACAAGGGTTTGACATTTAAATATGTGGCCCTTGTAAATAACTTCCACCATTGTTTTATAAAATCAAACCATCCTGATAATAGATATGCCAAAATAACATTTAGTAGAAAACAGCTCCAAAATTAATGAATTCATAGAACTTTTCCTCTGGGAGTTAGGTATTATATTTTAAATCCCATTTCACAGATGAGGAAACTAAACTAAGGCCTTTCCTTGCCAATTCCGGGTATTTATTGCCAAGATTATCATCCAGAGAGATTCAGCTGGCACAGCCACAGTGCATCCATGTGGCTTGTTCAAAGATACACATTCCGTGTACAAGAACATTGAATCAAAAACAAATGCAATTCACATATTAAAAACAGCTGCCAGGAATAGGATGTGGACAACAAAAATTTCATGATCATAGTTTTCTCGCAGAGTGGCTCCTACTAGCTGGTCAGTAAATACACATGGACCGTTGAGGGAAGAATGAAGGCCTGGTTTAGGTTATGAGGTACTGATACATTTCTTACAAGCTTTTCTTCCTTTTTTATGGCAGAATTCTAGAAATCATAACAGGTCTATTAGGCTACTCTGTTCATCATTCACGGGGCTAATTTTTAGTGAATATGCAACATCATTTACTAAGTGAAACTGAAGTCCATGTGAAAAAATAGCAAAAGTGGAACTGAGTTAGAGATGAAATGTAGTATTGCTTCTGCCACTTACTAACTCTCAGTGAGTTTTTTCTCTCTAAATTTCACTTTCCCAGTCTTTAAAATGGGCACAGAAGCACCTATCTTGCAGTAGTATTGAAGGGAAGATTAAAAGAGTTAGAGACTGTCTCATGTCACAACAACTGGCACTTTATAGATCATCATTTCCTTCTCTGCTAGAATAGCAAGTCATGGAACATTACACAGATTCATAAACTATAAGAGGTAAATTCAGTGTTAGTAATTTCTGGCTTTGGTTATAGGGCTTTAATAAAGAGAGTAATCCTAAGAAACTAATAGCTTACCTCTCTTATTCGTACGTTATCTGTTTTCTTTAACACTCAACAACACTCTTACCAAATTAAACAAAAATGTTTTCCCAATTTTATCTCCCATACCTTTCTGTGAAAGGAAACAGTTATACAAAAAAGGCCAGAAGACAAGCTGCTTAAAAAGTGAATGAGCAGCTTATTAAATAAGGAACTAATAAGACTAGCAAATAAGTCAGTATCTGTCGATTGCTCACCACAGATGAAGCGCCATGCCACAAACTGCACAGGTATGTCTCATTTGATTCCAGCTAAATGGTGTTGTGAAGTGGGTATTATTATTGACATCACCTTTTTTTTTTTTGAGTCGGAGTCTCACTCCGTCACCCAGTCTGGAGTGCAGTGGCCGCTCCCGGCCACCGCAGCCTCAACCTGCTGGGCTCCGGCGATCCTTCCGCCTCAGCCTTCCAAGTAGCCGGAATTACAGGCATGCATTACCATGCCCAGCTGATTTTTTTTTTTTTTGATTTATTGTAGAGATGAGGTCTCGCTGCCCAGGCGGGTCTCGAACCCGCGGGCTCAGGCAATCCACTCACCTCAGCCTCCCAAAGGTGCAGGATTACAGGCTGAGCCACCGAGCCCGGCTGACATCACCTTTTTAACAACTAAAAAAGAAAAATCAAAGTTCATGGAGATTTAGAAAATTTGCCCTATATTAAGATAAAAAGAGTACAAGTAAGCAGAAGAACTTGGATTTGATGCCAAGTCTGTTGACATCTCAACCAGATTTCTCTTAATCACTACAGTGTAAGGCACCACTATTTAGACATGTATGCATATACATATAGCTTGTAAGTCTTGAACTTTTCTTTCTTCCTTCCTTCCTTTCTTCCTTCCTTCCTTTCTTCCTTCCTTCCTTTCTTCCTTCCTTCCTTCTTTCCTTTCCTTTTCTTTCCTTTCTTTTCTATTCCTCCCTCCCTCCCTTCCTCCTTCTTACCTTCCTCCCTTTCTTTCTTTTTGAATTTGTGTGTGGAGATGATGATGATGCTTTAATCTCTTTTTTTTTTTTTGAGTCAGAGTCTCACTCTGTCACCCAGGCTGAAATGCTGTGGAATGATCACAATGATCATGGCCACCTCAGCCTCGGCCTGCTGGGTTCAGGTGATCCTTGCACCTCAGCCTTCCAAGTAGCTGGAACTACAGGTGTGCACCACCATGCACAGCTAATTTTTTGATTTATTGTAGAGATGCAGTCTCGCCGAATTGCCCAGGCTGGTCTCGAACCCCTGCACTCAGGCAATCCTCTCATTCCCCCCCTCCCAAAGTGCTGGGATGACAGGAGTGAGCCACCACGCCCAGCAATGCTTTAATCTTATAGCTGGAAGGCTAAGAGCAGGTGACCCCTAGTCTTCCAGTTGAGTGACAAGTTGCTTCTGACCCTACACTCCTCCTACTGCCAAGAGGTGTGGTTGGTTGTAGAAAAGCAACACTCCCTCAAGGCAGGGAACCAGGGCTTCCTCTCCACCTCTCCCACCCCAGTCTCCTCTAGGTTAACTGGAAACCATATGCCTGACTCACCTGACCGTTATAAATGATTGTAAACTGTAAAAATGTCGTTTTGCTTTATGGAATTCAGAATTAGCATCCTGCCAAAATCTTGCTATCTTTCAAATAGAGCAGTACTTTGTTGGCAGAGGGCATACCTAAAAATATTTTAAAATTGTGTTTCAAAATCATTTCTTAAAAATGGCAAGATACATCAGAGATACTTTTATCAATTTGCATGCTGTTTTGAAAATAGTTTTAATGTCTATGATCTTATTATAAAACTATTTAATAATAATGTCTTTAAACTTATGTCTGCATTTTAAAGCCACCAACAACTTATATTGTGACCTTTGCTTTGTAATACCTTGTCAATCCAACTGCATTCATAATAAAAAATTATTTTCTGTATTAATGTTACAATTTTTTAAAACAAATGACCGTCAGAGAATTCTTATCAACCACATCACCTTGTAACTTACTCAACAGCAGTTTAGTGCGAGTGAAAGTGTTAGCTAGAAAGTCCTGGTAGTATCTGAATGCATGTGAGGGACACAGTAGAACAGAGGCGTGGTTGACTCTGCAGTCAGATGGTCTGCTATGGTTGGCTAAGCACACAAACCTCTGAGTCTCAGTTTCCCCATCTGTGAAACATAATGAGGAACAGTATATTTCTCACAGGTGGCTATGAAGATTAAATAAAGTAATCCACAAAAAAGCACTTAGTCCAGTGCCTCCTACAAAGAAAATACTAAATAAATTATTGCTATTAGCATTAAACAAATGGTAATGTCATGCTTATCCGTAGTAATGACTACTTGACTTTAAGCCAGGTGCAGTGACTCACATCTGTAATCCCAGCACTTAGGGAGGCTAAGGCAGGAGGATCGCTTGAGCCTAGGAGTTCAAGACCAGCCTGGGCAACATAGCCAGGCTGTGTCTGTACAAAAGAAAACTTTAAAACTTAGCGGGGCATGGTGGTGTGCATCTGTAGTCGCAGTTACTCAGGAAGCTGAGGTGGAAGGATTGCCTGAAACAAGGAGGTTGAGGCTGCGATGAGCCATGATCATGCCACTGCACTACAGCTTGGGCAATAGTGAGACCTTGACTTAAAAAGAAAAAAAGAAGTGACTATAATTGCAGTGTCCACTGCTAGAGTGAAAGGAAAGTTGAAGCAATTTATCAAAATAACTCAAGCCTCAAATTCACTTTGGACCTGAGTTATTCCATTATTTTTATTCCTTACTTCAGCAAGCACTGTGGTGGTGGGGGGGGAAGCAAAATGTATGTATTTATAATCACAAGCATGTTTACCTAGAGCAAAGTTACCTCTTTCTATCACGTGCCAAGGTCACAGCACTAATATATGGCAAGGCTGGCCTATGAGCCAGGCAATCTGCGTCCAGACCCTGTGTGCTCAGCTCTTAGATTGGGGGGACAGAACATGAGAACGTCCCATTTTGAAACATTGAGTCCCTACTTTTTCCTGAATGGGTGAAGAAGTTGTTTTCAGTATCTACAGACATGCAGGCGCTTCTCAAGGGAGAACAGAAAGAGCATAACTTTTGTTTGAAAGCAACTCGCTTTTACCTCTGGCTCTTGACTCCAGTTTGCCATGGAGTCTTAGGCAATTTATTTAACTTTACTTAACCTTTTCTTAACCTTCTGTAAAATGGAAGAATAATAATTTGCAGCTTCCTTCTCTCTCTTCCTCACTCTTTTCTTCTCCTTTTCTTATTCCTTCCCTTTCTTTTTTTAACCTAGAAATATGTCGTATCCTAGTTTATGTCACTGATAGAATTTTAATACTGTAAAAAATATTTTTTAGACTAAACATGCTTTCATGCTATACTATTTTTTTTTTAATTGAAATCTTACTCTGTTGCCCAGGATGGAGTGAAGTAGCACTCTCATGGCCACTGCAGCCTCGACCTGCTGGGCTCAGGCGATCCTTCCACCTCAGCCCTCCAAGTAGCTGGAACTACAGGCATGTGTTACCATGTCTGGCTTATTTTTTGATTTATTGTAGAGATGAGATCTCACCAAATTGTCCAGGCTGGTCTCGAACTCCTGAGCTTAGGCAATCCTCTTGCCTTGGCCTCCTAAAGTGCTGGATTACAGCTTGAGTCACCACACCCGTCCCTCTTGCTGTACTATTAAGCACTAAATTATGTTTGTGCAAAGCATTGACTCATTGGTTTTGTATGGACTAGAATGAATTTGGGCTTTGGAGTTAGAATGAGGCTTAAATCTGAGCTCTATTATTATGACCGTGACGGGTTATTTACTTTCTTTTTTTTTTTTTCATTTAAATCTTTCTTTTATTTATTAACAGAGCTTACATTTTGCCTTCATCAAAAATATAATAACTTGATTCAGTTCTTCATATCTCTAGCTCAGCTAAAGACCCATTTGTTGAGTATCCTGTCTTCTGGAGTTTATTTTATTTCTCTGGTCCTCAATATCTTCATCTGTATAATGGAATAATAAGGTTAATCATACATAGATGGTAGACTACAAGAATGAAATGAGATAATATATGGAAATGGCCTGACTTGGAAAGTGATACTCAGTAGGTGGTATCAGTAATCTTTAGGGAAAGGATTATGCAAGCAAATACATCAGTATGCATTAGATTGTCTGCTGTGGGTCTGTTTATTTTTGGTAAGATGACTTTAAGAATCGAAAACCTGTTGTCACTGAGAAGCAAGTGAAATTATGGGTTGGGTGATTATGGGAAATGGAATTGTGTAACCACTAACAGATTAATCAAGGGTTTGGACAGGGGTCAGCATCCCTCTTGTAGCTAAGGAAGCTGACACACATCTTGGCTGCCTCACAAGTCAAAGTCAAGAGAGTAAGTAATGGAGTACACTATACTATACTGTCCTACTCAGAGGTTGTATTTTTGTTCTAAGCCTTGAGTGATGAAAAACGTAACCGTTCCAAACATATGAAACCTGTATGTTTCTTAATGTCTTCCAAAACAAGGCTCAAGTTACTTTTCGAATAGTGTGATTATTAATAGCTTTGGACACCCATAGATCTGGCATCATGTCCTCAAATTGTATGACTTTGAGTCACTTAATTCTTCTTACTTTCTGATTTTCTCATTTGTGCAATGAAGTATATAATAAGATCTAACTCCTAAGGTGGTTATCAGAATTAAATGAGCTACTACATGAGAAGAACTAGTACCAGGACAGATACCAGAAAAATCTCAGTAAATGTTAGTTGTTTTCAAATAAAATGCATTTTGCATTAGAAGATTTATTGTTGTTGTTTATTTTATTTTTACGTGTGTTGAATTTAATAAGTGTGTAGAACCAACAGCTTGAAAATGTTTCCATTACAAATTCAGTTTTTATTTTCTTGTTGGTGAGTCTGATGAGAGTTAAGGGCTTGATTGTCCAGGTTAATCTTCAAGTAAGTTTTGTATCAATCAAGATAAATGCAAGTTACTTTTATCAGTCCATTACCTCAGGTAAACAAGCATTCCATTCTTCGACAGAACATTAAACTGTTATGTGCCTTTTGATGGAGGGCTGACTTGTTCAAAGCACTTGTGAAAGAGAGAAAACAGCTCCTAGTTTCCAACATTTTATAATCTAAAATTTGTTTCTAAAGGTTTCTTGATTGAATCTTTGACTATGGATACCTCAGTGATGAATTTACCAAACCAGGAATGTGTGAAGTAATTTTCGGTTCAGTTCATAGGATCTAACACAATTATGCCAAGACTAAACAGATGTAAAATCTTTAGATACTGAGGGAAAAAAAAAGGAACAAGTCCTTTCTTTTAAGGGCCAAAAGAGAATGAGGCGAAATATTGGCATGTATGATTTTTGTGCATTATTTAGGATGAGATTTATCTGAAAAGGGGACTTGGTTTTGCATCTTTCCCTGAAGATTTGTGTCCTGGCATTTGAGTGTGAGAAAGTGAGAAGGAGAACTTGTTGACAGCATAGGAGATCCATGTTCTAAACTCAGGTGTGCGGCTCTGTGTTGGAGTGTGGCTTAGTCCCTCTGAGAATGCCCATGTCATTTTCCAACAAAACGAAGGGTAGATTCTATCATTTTAAAGACTCTTTTCAACACACACAATCTCAAGTTATAAACAAATTCTGACAATGCCATTGCCCTCCACTGACTGCATTATAAACCCTCCACTGACTGCGTTACATACAGGGTAAAGTCCAAACGCTTGGCACACTGTACAAGATCCTCTGTGGTTTGGCTGGTGTTTATCTCCACCACTCCCTGAGTGGTAAATTTCATTCCAGCGTCACCTCACTGCACACAGTGACAGGCCCACTAGGCTTCTCTTGGTCTCCAAGTCCCTAGCAGCCCCTTCATTTGTCTAAATTAGACGGCTTCTTCTCTAGAAAGTCACATTGTATTGAAATTATCTTTTTTGCTAACCAGGATAACTTGCCTCACATTGGTATCCCAAGCTAGTGGCACAGCACCAAAATCTTGATAAATATTTTCTGAACCAAACTGTGAGTTGATTGAATCATGCCAGATATATCTTTGAAGGAAGGCATCCATCTATCAGCATTCTAAGCATGGATCTGGGCATGTAATGATTTTATGCCTGCCAACCTCAGTTGACACACGGGTTGGCACCAAGCAGAGTGCTTGGAAGGAAGGAGGAACTTTAGAATGTCACTGTTACGCATTAAGATCAATAGGAGACGCATGTAACTGTGCCTGTAACACCTAACACTGCCCTACACAAACATATATGTTCTGACATAGTTCTCCTTGGAAAGAGAAATGATAAATGGGTCACTTCGATGGTAAAAGAGATCGGAGGCAGTGAAATTAAAAAAGAAGAGAGTGAGGCAGTTGCTTGCCATTCTTTAAGGAAATAATACCAATTGGAACTTTAAAAAAATGAGATGAGGTCTCACTATGCTGCCCTGGCTGATCTCAAACTCCTAGACTCAAGCAATCCTCCTGCCTCAGCCTTCCAAAGTGCTAGGATTATGGACATGAGCCACTGTGCCCAGCCAGAGTTCTCTCATTCAAGATATATACAGGGGCTAAATTAGAGCCACAGAGGATTTTAGGACAGAGTACTGTTGATGATGATAAAGAAAATATTGATTTCTGATGCTTATGCTCTGTGCCAGGTCTTGAGCTAAATGTGTTACATACTTTATCTTCCCTAATTCTTCCCACCTATGAGGGCATAGTGATTATTCCATTTTACAGATGAGGAATGTGGGCTCATGGAGGTTGGGCACGTTGCTCAGCATCCTACAACTGTCAGTCATCAAACCTGATCTATTTGTTTCTGATCCCTTGGTTGGTTCTAGTACTGTTGTCATTGTCTAAAGTTTTTTTTTGATACATAATAATTCAGTAAATATAGCCAATGAATTATTCCTCCCCAGCTCACTCACATTCAAGATGTTTCCTTTAATATTTTCTGTTCACAGTCTGTGCTGGTTAATAGGTAGCCAGTGCAATAGACAAGCACAGGATGTTGTGTGGTTTTGGATACTGATGTCTTTGTCTACAAAGTGTTGAAAGACAGAAATACAGCATTTTTAGAGGGCTTAGGTGGTTCCATCCGAATGTTAGTTATATATTTAATATAGATAGGGTTAAGGAGTTTAGCAAAAAGAGTGTTTCAGTACTTTAGATCAGAGATTATTTAAGTGTGGAAGAAGAAATTTGGGGAAGGATTCACAAGAAGTGATCTTTTCAAATTTTGTGTGTAATTGGAAGCCATTCTTTTAGTGACCCAAGGCAATAATACTACTGTTTTATGATATAATATTATAGAGTGCTCTGAAGTAAATTATGCAACCTCGTAGCATGGACTATTTAACTTTTTTTTTAATTAGGTGAACTTTTTGGTTTTAAGTGTAAAACCGAAAGGTTAACATTTATTGAACCAGTAAAACTTTTCAAATTCTATATAATTATATCACAAAGAGCAAAGTTTACCTCCTGCCTCAGTTTGCAAACAAACTCTCCAAAAGATTGCTGGATGTGGTGGCTCACACCTGTCATCTCAGCACGTTGGGTGGCAGAGGCAAAAGGATCACCTGCATCCACAAGTTCAAGACCAGCCTAGGCGACTTGGCGAGTCCTTGTGTCTACAGTAAAAAAAAAAAAAATAGCCGGGCGTGGTGGTGCACGCCTGTAGTTCCAGCTTACTTGGAAGGGAGAGGCTGAAAAATCGCCTGAGCCCAGCAGGTCGAGGCTGCAGTGGCCGTGAGTGTGCCACTGCACTCCAACCTGGGTGACAAAGTGAGACTTCAACTAAAAAAAAATTTAAAAATCTTCGAAAGACCAGAAATGAGAAGAAGAGATTGCATATGAAAGTTGAGCAGTGAAGTGGTTGTGTGAAACGGTGTGTGCAGATTTGGCAATCGAGACACACGGCCATTGAAGTGCGTTTCTTCAGTTTCACTGAGAAGGCTGCTCCTGAGGCCTTCTCCTCATTTCCTGAGGAAGTGGGTACCCATCCCCTCCCATATGGTGAGATCCTCACTGTGCTATTCAAACAGCCTCCCTGTTTACATTTGTTCTTCCATCATCTTTTTATTCCTCAGCAAAGCAGCTGCTTTGAAAAGAAGCTCAAAGGATTATCTTGAAATGGTTACCCACTTGCCCTCTCTCCTGCCTAGAGAAGGAAGTTCCTTTCTTCTTTTCCCCCAACAATGCTAAGAGTAAAGACTTGAAGCCTTGAGGCACATTTTTCATAGTCTTCTTTTGTTTACAGCTGGGAAACATAATTGGTAATCTCCCCAAGTCTACTTGGAGGATAAACTTCAGAGCAAAAAACAATTTATGTTTACCTAGAAGATTGTTAACTCAGAGACTTTTAAAGTAACAATAATAATATGATGCCACTACTTCTATCTGATATATTGTAAAAAGTCATTTCCTTTTTTTCTTCTGTTGTATACCTTCCTTTCACTGATGAATTCATTTATATACTTTCCGATTTATTCATTTTGTAAATTATTTTTTAAATGTATCTCACTCTGTCTCCCAGGCTGAAGTGTAGTGGCGTGATCATAGTTCACAGCAGCCTCGAACTTCTAGGTTCAAGAGATCTCCCCATGTCAGCCTCCCAAGTAACTGGGATTACGAGCTGGTGCCCCCATGTCTGGCTAATTTTTTTTGGTGGGGGTAGAGACTGGGTCTTATTCTGTTGCCCAAACTGATCTTAAACTTCTGACCTCAAGCAATCCTCTCACCTCGGCCTCCCAAAGCACTGGGATTACAGATGTGAGCCCTGGCAGTTGGCCTCTAATGCATTGGGAGACTCTTCCTAAACAGTAGTATGATAGAGAATGCAAGGCATAACTCTGTGAATCTCATGGAGAATTCTAATAAAAGAACTTGCCACTTGGTCATGATTATTAGCATGGAAACCCAATGGTACAGCCTATTTTGAAGAAGGTGGAGAAGAGTCATAGGGTTAGCTCATGAATAGTCTGGCATGCAATTTTCTGTATCTTGCAGACAAGTCACATGACAAGGGAACATCAACACCATGCCAACATGACCCTGGAGAAAAAGTAGCTAGTTTTGTACTTTGGTCAAGGTAGGAATGGATCTGGCCAGTTAAAAAAAATAAAATAAAATAAAATAAATAAAATGACTCCATTTTATTTATTTATTTAATCGGAGTCTTACTCTGTTATCCCAGCTGGAGTACAGTGGTAAGTTCACCACAGCCACCACAGCCTCGACCTGCTGGGCATCGGACAATCATTTGTCTCAGCCTTCCAAGAAGCTAAAACTACAGGTGCTCGTTACCATACCCAGATAATTTTTTTTTTAATCTATTATAGAAACAAGGTCTCACCAAGTTGTCCAGGCTAGTCTCAAGCCCCTGGACTCAGGCAATCCTATTGCCTTGGCCTCCTAAGGTGCTGGGATGACAGGTGTGAGCCACGGCGCCTGTCAAGGACTTAGGTTTATGAGCATTGTTTTGCCTGCTTTAGTAAAGATGACAGACAGATAAGAGTTTGTGCTTTGGGAAGAGGTAAAGTTATCATTTAAAAGCGTAACCTATGTGAGCACTTCTAGATATGCCTGCTTCCAAATGGAGTCTTATTCCCTGTGTGCGTTTCCAATTGAGACTCACCATGAGTAATTTTTATGAATGGCTGCTTCAGAAATGTTGATGGATTGCAGTTCATTGGGGAACTAGGGAGAAAGTTGCATATTACACTGAATTCTAAAGTGGTGTGGAATTACAGACTCCTCAGAACCTTCCGTTGAACTTACTTCAAGATAGTGTCCACATTCCAGGTCTGTGAGGCATTGCTAGTGTTTTGTTTTTTGACTTTTAATATCATTTAACCAATAAAGTAGTTCCTTCAGAAAGGAAACTCTGAGATTTTGCAGCAAGGTCAGCACTTTAATTTATCATACTTGCACCACATCTACCAGGAGAGGCATTTTCCAATGGCTGTTCATTCATTAAAATTATTTATTTAGCATTTACTACAATCAAGGCGCTAGAGATACAGCATTAAACAAAACAGTTGTCTTACCCTGCTCTTCATGGAGATTACCATCTACCCTCAGCTTTACATACCAATTTTCTACTTATGAGGACCTAGAGAAGTATTAAAGTTACAAAGAAAATGGTTAAATATTCAAACTGAGAAGCATTTAGCTAATTGTCATCATTAGGATTTAGCAGTTATTGAGCCCAAGAGTGATAAGTATGACAATGATTTATACTCAACTGATGAGCAAAACTTTTCTGTTTGTCCTCGTATGTGTATATTATTAATATTAATAATAATATTATAATCCTCCATATATTATTAATATTATTATTAATATTATACAGTGCTATATAGATAACACTGTTAAAACACAAACAATACCCTACAGACCTAGAATGTAGACATTGTCCTGCAGTAAATTTAAAATATTTATACTTTGAGATAGAGTCTCCTTTTGTCATCAGGATGGAGTTCAATACTCCAGTCATAGCTCACTGCAACCTTGAACTCCTGGGCTCAGGTGATCCTTCAGCCTCAGCCTTCCAAGTTGCTGGGACTAGGGTCATGTACCACCGTGCCTAGCTATTTCCCCCCCCAGGCTGGTCTTGAAGCCCTGGCCTCAAGCGATCCTCCTACCTCAGCCTCCCACAGTGCTGGGATTACAGGTGTGAGCCACTATGCTCATTCTCTTTCTAAAAAGATTTATAATGGGTTTCTCTGTACCTGGCATTGCCTTAACCACTTTGGACAAAGTTGTGAGGTACTGAAAGTCCCTTATGGAGCCTTACGGTTCTCATGCTCAAGTTCAGGAGACAGATAATGAGCAAAATTTTTGTTGGTGAAGTTGCAATTCCATTATGTAAATATGTACACCATCTGCTGAGGCTTGAATCCTACATGATCCAGATGTCATTTCTGCCCCATTCGGTATACCTGGGTTTATTCTCTATTCAAATAGTTTAGATATTGTCACCATAATGGGCTGTTTTTTGATGCGAATTTGATGGAAGGAGCATTGTTATGGATAATTTAGTAGCAGTTAGCAATGTGTGCAGTCCACAAATGTGAAGAAGCATGTCCTATGAATAAGGACCAGATCAAGATGCTAGAGATAAGAACATTGCATGAGAATAATATAATCCTCATTCTCACACCATGTAAATTCTTGTTGGGAAAAAGAGATGATAAGAGGAGACTAATTGGGTTATCAAGATATTTTCTGGGAATGCAAAGTCACTCTGTCACCCAGGCTAGAGTTCAATGGTCCAACCATAGCTCACCGCAGCCTTGAATTCCTGGACTCAGGCAATCTTTCAGCCTCAGCCTCCTGAGTTGCTGGGACTAGGGGTACATACCACTATGCCTAGCTAATTTATTTTTAATGACACGAGGTCTTACTGTGCTGCCCAGGTTGGTCTTAAACCTCCCGCCTCCGCTTCCCAAATTGCTGGGATTACAGGTGTGAGCCTGTAATAAGAAATGACTGTGATAGGTTGCAATGTGAGGGACTCCTTAGGACAGGTTACCTGGGAAGACTCCTCTGAGAAGGCTGGTGTTTGAACTGAGTCTTGAATGATGAGAAGGACTTGCCATTGGCAAAGCCCAGGAGATAGCAGGATTGCAGCAGCAAGTCAGGAATACCTTCTTGGTGTCTCAGGAACACAGAGGAGCCCAGAGTGGCTGGAACATGGAGGGAAGACAGGGCTTGCTTATACATGACCATGGAGTTTGGGCAAGCCTATGTGTTATCCGATCCTGTCGGCCTTGGTTAGGTTTTCAAGTCTTATTGCAAATATAATGGGAAGACATTGGGAGATTTTAAGCAGGTGATGACGTTTTATATATTCCCATAACACACTTGTGAGCATCAAGTGTGAAAGCAAAAAAGGCTATTTAGAAGAGCCTTGTAAACTTCCATTAAGAGTGGTGGAGAAGTTGGGCGCAGTGGCTCATGCCTGTAATCCCAGCAATTTGGGAGGTGGAGGCGAGGGGACTGCCTAAGTCCAGGGTTCCAGCCTGGGCAACTAGGTGAGACCTCATCTCCACAATAAATTTTTTTAAAAAAATTAGCCAGGTATGGTGGCATGTACCTCTGATTCCAGCTGCTTGGAAGGCTGAGGTGGTAGGATTACCTGAGCCCAGCAAATTGAGGCTGTAGTGGCTGTGAGTATGCCACTGCATTTCAGCCTGGGTGACAAGTGAGACTCTGACTCAAAAAAAAAAAGGAAGAGTGGTGGAGTCTGGCAGAAGCTGAAGTGGTACAAGATGAGGTGGAAAGAAGTGTTTCAGGATTTACTTTGTTACTGGAAAATATGAATAGGACTTGACAGATGTGAAAATCGGAGAACAGGAAGAATCAAGGATGGTGCCCAGATTGTTGACTTGAACCGCCATCCTTCAAGTTTGGACATGTTACTGAAGATGCTTGTTCTGGATGTGGTGGAAAAGAAAGTAGTGATAATAGTCACGGTGAGCATTTTGAGGGCATGCTTTTGTCGGGTACTATACTGTATGCCTTAAATGCATAACTCAAGTCTTCCACAAGTCAGTGAAGTAGGTTCTATTATTATGCCCATGTTACAGATGAGGAACCTGAGGTTCCACATGATTAAATAACTTTCCAAAGGCCACAAGGATAGCAAGTGTCAAAGTAGAAATTAAAATATGAACAGTCTGATTCCAGGGTCGATGTTTCCCAGCCCCCTATTCCATACCATTTCTCTGTTCATGAGTAAACACCCTGTTTTCTAAAGTTGTTGTGGGTTTATTACCGAAGTTAAAGTTGACTTTTGAAACTCTGTTATTTAGGTTAACATTCACCCATTGCCCAAACAATCAGTTCTTACTTTTACATCAGGTAGAAAAAGGCCCACCTGCTTTGGGAGTGCTATACCAAGTCCAAGCTCAGAGGCAATTTACAACCACTTTCTATCATCTTTCTGTGCTGATCTTTAATCTATGAAGTAGGCAAAATATAAATGGGATTTTCTACAGTTAGCATATGTCAATTAATAATAAAATAATTTTTAAATGGGATTGTGTCATTCGCTATTAGTACAGCTTTTAGAATTCAACATTTAAAGGATTAGTAAAAATACGTTAAATAATAACTATAACCTTAATTATGAAGTAACTACAGCTAACTAAGCTAGCTATAGCTAACTAATTAGTAACCATAATTGATAAAATAATAATTGTAGCTTAATAGGGATATAATGATCTCCTGTCAGTCCTCTTGTGGGTGCTTTACATGACACTGTCCTATTTAATTTTTTCAAAATTTCAAAGACATGTTATCACTATTAGAATGCTATGTTTCAGAGAGGTTACATAATTTGTTCAGGATTATGAAATGTAAAGTGATATAATCAGGATTTGAATACATGTCTCATGTTGATGATATTCTTCTATTTCAAGCATCATTGCCTTCATAAGCAATGAACCTGCAATTGAAGTGTATTGTTTCCAGAGCAACATGTCCTGGGCATGTCATTGAACGTGTAATTGAAGAGTATTGTTATCAGAGAGACATGTCCCAGGCATGTCAATGAACCTGCATTGAAATGTACTGTTACCAGAGCAACTTGTTCCAGGCATGTCAAAGGTAAATGCTTTGCTGTGTTTCAAGTGTTAGAATTGCATTAAAACAATGATGGATTGCCAATCAAAAATTGCTCCCCTTATTTTACAGTTTGGATTATGGAATACAGATGGAAAATTCCTAAGGAAAGTTTAGACCAATGTTTATGAGAAATAAATGCATAATAACTTCACTTTTTTCTTTCAGTTTTGCTTGGGTTTCAATTGCAGAAAATATAATCCACTCTAACTAGTTTAAAACAGTAAGGGGTACATTGAAGTGCATTCTATGACTTATAAGACCATTGGAAGAGCTGGAGGAGCAGGATGTGGGCTGAACTTCCAGAATACCCCCAGCACTCAGAACCCAGTTAAAAGTTCACTGCAGTCTGTAAAGTTGTTGCAGCCAGTGCAGGACGCTGTTGCTGCTGCTGACTGCCAGGTCTTGCAACCCCTGGTACCACCCAAGCCAACAAAATGCATGCCATTTTGCAGCCAGCCTCTCTTCTCGAGTATTTCCTTCTCATGTGAAATCTTGCAGAGTTGTGCCTGATTGGCAGAACCTAAGTCCCATCTACAACCCTAGCTAACTTAAAGAGCATCTGAGAAATTGACTTTTTAGCTTTCTAGCCACAGTAGTGCAGATTGATATGCTAAGAGAGACAGTACACAATATCTTCCACTCTTAGTGTACTTAACTTCTCTTTTATCAGGTTTTTCTGAATCAGGAGTATCTAATAGGTAGCCCTTCAACCAAATGCAACCTGGCATACTTTTTCAGGCATTTTTGTTTATTTGTTTTCCCTAATGATACAGCACCCATGAATGACCTAAAATAGCACATCTTAGACTCTAGAGAGTACATAGAGGGTTTGCTAAAATGCACTGTCCAGAGATAAACCCTCAGGAATTTGGATTCCCTATTGACACTTTGGAATTTGCACTCAAAGTTAACACCCCAGATAATTACACTTTCTTCTAAAGATAACATAGCTGACTCCCCTTGTTTCAGTTGGGGCACTATCTTCAATGAAGGAGGGAAACATTTTGACAGCTTATTTAATTCACTAAAAAGGCTGTTGGTATGTCCAAGCACATATTGCATAATCAGGAGAGGTAGTTCGCGACCTTTGTAAACCAGACTTTTCATCCAATGTGTTGGAGAAAATGATCAAGGTTATGAATGTGCTTTGAGCTCATGCCTTTACTCTCACTAGTCTTGATGGTATTTGGAAGCATTTTAAGTATGGTATAAAGATTTAGATGATTTTAATGTAGTAAAAAAAAAAGTGGAGGAAAAAAATACTTTGAAAATTTTCTGAGCTGCTTTCTCATTACTTACTCTGTGAAACCAGACGTTAGAATTCTCAGTAACTGATCTGATAATGCACCTGAGCACATTTAATTGTATCCATAGAAGAAAAATACAAAAATTTCTAGAAAGTTCAGGCATTCTGTCTCAGCTTAGGCACTTGGGATCAGATGGCAACTAGAACTTCTACTTATTTCCCTTCATTGAATTGTTTGTAGTTCAAAGGATTTTAGAGAGTTGCATAGCTTTAGATTTACATGAAATTCCACTTTTAGAGGCGTCACATATTTGAAATAACATAAATTATGACTTACGCTTGTGTAGCTATTTTTGGAGAGCTACATAGTGGTTCAATTTTAAGAATAATTAATTGACCTAAGACTGAACAATGCTCTCCGAAGAGTATCAGTGTTTATGGAGCACTGAAGATGTGTATTTCAGAACTACCGTGAATTTTTGAATTATATGTTGGGAGGATATTCCCTTTCTTTCTTTGAAAATACACACTTATGGCAAAAAGAGTCAGCAACAGATTTTGTCATTACCTGGAATATCCCTAAAATAAAGTGAACTAAAATGTCTAGGGGATTTTTTTCTCCTCTTCTTCACGTTATTATTATTATTTTTTTTTGAAAAATTTGTGTGATAATTTTGTTTGAAAATTTTCTGAGCCGCTTCCTCTGATTACTTACTTTGTGAAACCATATCTGACAATGCATCTGAGCACATTTGCTTAGTGCTAAAGAGCTATATTGATGACTTACTAATTACTTTTTTTAAAAAACCATTTAAAAATCATTGTTACTAATGAAATAGTCTATACTGCTGACACAAATGATTACTCTATCATGTATGTCTCTATTAGAAATTATAACAGCAAAACCTGAACACCTGAACAATCAGGTCCTAGAGTCTAACCTAAAGTGCCAGTCCTTTCCAGGCACTTTCACACAGGGTCAAAACTTCTAAAACCCAGCTTTATGCACTGTCCTCTATGCCTAGGTCGTTTAAGAAAGAGAAATATTTAGTTTGTCATTTTAGCCCCTTTCTTTCAGAGCTGACTTTTACTTTCTACCAAGACAGAAGTGAACTTTCTAGCCCTTACAGATATTATCCTCTTTATCCTTTTCTGGCAAGCTGTTGTAATATACCCTTGGGATTCCCTCTTTCTCATTCATTCCTATAGTCCATCCACTGTGGTCTGACTTTTAGTTCTGTCAACTCCATAGCGACTGTCCTCATCAAGATCAGCTCCCTTAGGTACTCTTCAGTCATGTTGATATCTGTTAGTCCTTATTGTATGCATTGTACTCTCCCTTTAGTACTTGCTTTTCCACTGGCTACAGGATCAACCAATTTCCTTCTCATGTATTGGGTTTCTTCTTCTCTCAAGTTCTATGCCAATAGTTCATGAGAGAACATCATCCTTGTATAGTAGTGGGTTTTGGTGATAACTTACAGACTCCAGCTGCCACTTCTCCTTGAATATATCTGGTTCAGTGAAGAGTACCACTTTTTATCCAGCTACCCAATAGAAACCTGGAATTCATTTGCGATTCTTCCCCCTTTTACCTCACCCTCTTTCCATCCATTACCAAAACCTTCCATTCTATTTCCATATCCTCTTGACCATGTTCATTTCTCTCCATCCTCACTGCCACTGCCCTAGTTGATCCTCTCATCCATCAGCTCTGGATGACTTGGTGACCTCTTCACTGGCCTCCTGCCCTCCAGCTCATTGCCCTCCCTCTCCCAATCCATCCTTCATTCTGCTGTCTGATAAACTTTTAGATACTAAATCAGATCTTGACACTTCCCTACTTAAAATACTTCTGGGGCTTCCCACTACCTTTAAGATAAACTCCAAATCAATTAACAAAATCAAGAAAGCCTCTACGTATCTCTCCAGTCTGAATTGTTATTGCTTATCCCTTGAAACTTGTTTTCCAATGGTGTTATTAACATGAAATTCTTTGAAAGTATGTTGTTCCCTCACTTCTGTCAACATCTTCTAGTTCCTCTCTCAGGGGTCTTCTCCCTCAAACTCTCTCTGGCATGGCTACCTCTTGCTCACTTCAATGCTTTTTTTACTAGAAACTATCTCTAAGCTCCTCCCTCAACTGCCCCATTCCCCGAAGTCAGATTCAGCTGTACCTCCTGGGGCTTTCTTCTCTCAAGCTCCCACTCTGCTGTGTTTTCTAGTAACTTGAGTGTCCTAAGACCAATGACCATATCTCTTTTGTGTGTTTCTTATGTAGAGATTAGGTAACTCCATATGTGTTTGTTAAATGAATAGGCCGGTCTCGGTGGCTCAGCCTATAATCTCGCGCTTTGGGAGGCCGAGGTGAGTGAATTGCCTGAGCCCGTGGGTTTGAGTCCCGCCTGGGAAACTTGGTGAGACCTCATCTCTACAATAAATAAAAAAAAATTAGCTGGGTGTGATAGCACATGCCTGTAGTTCCAGCTACTTGGAAGGCTGAGGCGGAAGGATCGCCGGAGCCCAGCAGGTTGAGGCTGCAGTGGCCGGGAGCGGCCACTGCACTCTAATCTGGATAACTGAGTGAGACTCCAACTCAATAAATAAATAAATAAATAAATAAATATGCATAAGTGGCTCTTGGGATAATATTACTAGAAGTCTGAAAGCACTCAATTTTGTTTTTACCAGAAGGAACAACTTATCACTTTGTTTTTTGGTTTCTCCCCTCCCTCTAGCTATGTAAATTCTTTAAAGCCACAACTAACTATAACTTGATTTACCTGTACTACTTGTTTATTTCAACCTGGTAATAACTTGATGTGTGGTTTCAATTAAAAAGCATTCTATTAATGGAACCTATATGCCTTTCACAACATAGCCATTTTAAATAAAATTTAATAGTTCATTAACTATAAATGAAATCAGTTTTATTATCTGACTGACCTAGTATTTTTCTTTCTATCAAGTGTAAGTCTTAGTTTACAACCAACCCAGCAGCTTCTTAGCAGAGTGACCATAAGGAAGTTAACTAACCTCTTTGAATCATGCTTTATCGTCTGCAGAATAGTGTAATAATATCTACCTGGTTGATGGAAGGATCAGCCTATATGAAATAGTACCTGGAAACTGCTTATCCTATGTGTGACCATTAGGGGTCAATATATTTGAGCTATTTCCCCTTTAAGTAGCATTTACCTCTAGAACAAGGACTGTCTATCAACAAGTTATTCCCCCCACCCCAGTTTTTCCCATAGATTTAATACAGTGAAACTTTAAATTCCCTATTATAGTGAAGCCATTGTCTACCTTTTTATATTAAGCAGTTCCTTTCCAGGATTTTCCGTTTTTGTCATACGAACATATTCACCAGTTATGTTAAATGGTCACCTATATTATCAAATATTTTAATTTTACTTCTTCACAAAAAGATCTGCATGGAGGGAGGTAGAAGGGTATCTTTGCAAGATTTTAGCACACCAATTCGGACTCCCAGCTGGTTCGAGTTCCACTTAGTTATGCTGTTGTAACATCTGCTTCACTAATAACAGAGTGAGACTCCAACTCAAAAAAAAAAAAAAATTAACAAATCTACTAAATTTTTCCTTTGTTCCTTTGAGATTACTAAACAGTGATTAGAGCAGAATCTGAATCTGTATATGATGATTAGGTATTTACTTTATAATGTTTAATGATAAATTTTAAACAATAAAAATCTGAAAAAAGAAGTCATATAGAATGAAATGGTAATTCACTCAATGAGGATCCTGTTGCTGGTTTCCATCAACCTTATTTTTGAAAGATATGGTTCACATGACCTCAGAAGACCTGAACTCAGGACTAATTGCTATACCTGTGCCTTGGTAGCTTGGTTTCCTGGCTCTGGGTGGTTGAGCCAGTTGGCTTTCTTCCAAAGCACATTTGGGCTACAAGAGAACTGCCTGCTTCGATAGCTGGCATGCGAGATTAAAGAGAAGATGAATGTTGTTTTTGGCAGCAGCTGCTGTTTTGTTCAGGGCAGTTCTAATACCATTTTTGTAGGTCTGTGCATAAGGAAAGTGAGCTCCACAAACACTTCAGGACCTTTTTGACTTTGTGACGTCTGCAGTGTGGACCTGGGCAATGAATATTTTAAAATCACTTCTCATATTCATAGAGAAAAGAGAGGGCTTTTCCCCCCCACGTCTAGGATATTAGGATCTTCTGGTTTTCTAAGCGACATATGTCTCCCTGATGTTCTGGGGCTGCACACATGTTAATTTCTACTGAAGGAAAGGAATCTACAGTGTCTTATGTGTCACAACACATGTTCAGATCAAGTAGATTGCTATAGGGGGCTTTGTGGCTCCTTGTCTTGGCATGTAGCCTTTTATTGTAGGAAAAGCTCTACGTTCAGGAGGGTTTGGTTACTGGGGAAGTATTCCACTGGAGTCTGCTGAGGTTGGTTCGTAACAAAAGTGGAAATTAGGCAAGACCTTAAACCTCATCTTTCTATAACTTTTTCCCCTCCCTTAAATGACCTTTCTAGTACTATCTGCCACTGTTAAAACTTGCTCCCAGAAAAGGACCCCATGAATCTGTTGAATTTACTTGAGAGTCAATTTTAGTCAATATCACTTCTCTCTACCAGGACTGTTATTATCCCATGCCTCAGTCCTAACACTGCACCCAGATTTCTTATTCTTTTCTTTTTAAGTCATGTAAACAATTTGACAGCAACTTTTAGCGATTAAAGGGTTGTTGCAGTTTTGTGTGCTGTAGGGAGTTTGTGGGGAACACTTTTGATGCATGCCTCTAAATTTACAAATTGAGAACTCTAAATTTACAAATTGAGAACTGCCAACAATAAGATTGGTTTAATGTGTCTGTGCAATGAAAGGTTATCCTGTAATGAGAGGTTATCACACAATGAGTGTGACCTAGAGAGAAAAGTTGTACAATACTAACAAAGTAGCCAAAGAAAAATGTAGTATGCAGACTCAGAGAATGTTACAGAAAAACACAGTGAGATAATTACCAAACTGAAAAGATACATTTTAGAGCAGAAGTCACAAACACAGGGACATTTTGCCTATGCACTATATCTTCATCAGGGTGTGTGCTGGTGTGTGTGCGCACACCCACACATTTAGACACCCATTATACCCTTGGAGTTTCTAGAAGTTGGAGGAAACGGAAGAAAGAGTAAACAAAGATAAATATTTTGTTGATACATTGGGATACTTCACTTAATTGAAAGTTAATTGTCTGTTAACTGAAGCTACTCTAAACACAGTTGAGGACTAAAAAATAAATAGAAAAAGGCATCTGAACCCAAAAATCAGTGTCGAAATATCCATGTGCTTAAGGTCAGACTCTTTGTTCGTGGAAGATTTACTCTACAAAGTCCTTTCTCAGACTGTTTTACTCAAACATTTCTGAAGCACTTGTCTCCCTGGTTTCCTAGCCAATGCAAAGCCCATAAATCACACAATGAATAATCACATAGCACCTATAATTTGAATAGGCTTTCCATTTTATTCTCACTCCCAGTTAATGAGGTGGGTGAGGCAAAAATTATTTTTACTCTTACTTTTTTGATTGAGAAACAGATACTCAGGGGATAATTTACTTGTTTAAGGTCAGGGTAAGGGGCTCAGAGGTTTTCTGGATCTATGTTCTGTCCACGGTTTCCAAAAGCATTTTTTTTTTTCTTCTTTCCCTTGGAAACCTTTGTTCAAACAAAATCTTACCCAGAAGCATGAACAAATAAAACAGAAAAAAGCTGAGCTGCTTTGTTTAAGATAGAGATTGGGGACCCAGAATTCTGGCAGAGGCAGCTTACTTTCACCTGGAATAGCTCAGACATTACTCCACTGTATCATTCATTCATTCAGAAAATATGTTGCTTGAGCTCTGTATTATTTTTCTATTGCTGCTGTAACCAATTACTGCATAGTGACCTTAAGCCATACAAATTTACTGTGTTACAATTTTGGAGATCAGAAGTCCAAAATAGAGATTTCCCTAGCTCACATCAAGGTGTCGGTGGGACTGTGTTGCTTTCCAAACGCTCTAGGAAAGAGTCTGATTCCTTCTCTTTTCCTGCTTCTGGAAGCTGCTTGAATTCCTTGATTCCTGGCTCATTTTCTCTGTTTTCAATTCCAGCAATGGCAGATGTGAGTTCTCATGTCACACCTCTCTGACCTTTCTTCCATCATTATATCACTCTATGACCAGAGTTGGAAAAATCAATTTTTAAGGACTCAGGCAATTAGATTAGACCCAGAGAATCCAAAATACTCTCTCCACCTTTAGGTTCTTAATCACATATGCAAAGTCAATTTTTCCATATATGGTGATATATTCAAAAGTTCCAAAGATTAGGACGTGGACATCTTTGGGGCCATTATGCTGTCTCCTGAAAGCTTCCACATTGGCCATGTGTTGTCCTTGCCATCAAGACTGCAAGAAACTAGAAATAGGCATGTTAGCAATAAAAATATGTTGCAAGCAGTGCCCTGGCAATCTGGAAGACACAGGAAAATGAAGGCACAAACAAACAAAAGCTAAAATAAAATTTTAAAAACAATCATTCCAATCAAGTACAGTAATTTAGAACTACTTCATGAAGGACAGTTGCGGATACCAAGATGCCTTGCAAGTCTTTCCTTTATGTGACTTACCTGAACCTCAAAGAAAAGCAAAATTTAGTATCTTTATTCAGTTTAATAGATCAAAGGAGTGTGTGTACAATGTATTAGAAAGATTTCTGCATAGAATAATTAAGACTGAAAGTATTCTTTTTCATATAAAGAAGTAAGCATTGTCTTCCAGCTCTCTCCTGGGCACATTGATGCAGGAGGTGTTCATATAGTTGTTCAGAATTTTCAGTATTTCTAACTTAATTGGTTCACTGTCCAAACGTTTAGCTCCGCCAGAATAAAGTGTGTAAGTCTATGAAAGGGGAGAATTTCTTCAGGGTAGCAAAGTATATGCAAAACTAAATTACAAATTTAATTAATTTATAATAGTTATAAAATCAAGTATTTTAAAAAATATAGATTTTTCAGGGATGTTTGAAGGTTAATAAGCTAACGTAGTTTTAATTTTAACCCTTAGCAAATAGATTTCTAAAAATGGGCAAAATCATATCTTACAGATATTTGAATTTAACTGACACACAATAAAATTGATGTTTCCCTAGCAAAACCATTTTACAATTACTGTAGCAGTCTGTGTAGATATACTTTAAGAAGTGATCAAGGGACACATACAAAATATTATTAAAATCTGAATAATGTAGTCGATCCATCTGTGACATAGAATATGGAACCAACTTGTCTCCATATGCTTGATATTTACAAAAGTATTAAGGTTTTAGAGTTTTGCCATCACGGCTCCCACAAATGATCCAACAGATTTCTGGAAGTTCTGGGACAGTATGGGATGTTTAAAAGGACAGGAGTTGCAATTGGATGGGCCTGGGCTTTTCTACTGTTGTCACTCCTCAGAAGTCATTACACCTCTCTCTAACTCAATGTCTTCAGCTCTAAAACTAGGACATATGAAAGTTAACTATTTTGTGATTACATGCTTGCTACATAGTAAATGATCAATAAATTATTAGCTTTATTCACTGTATTGTTCCCCAAAAATACTAGTATCTGCATTCACAGTCCAACATCCTGCCTTATAGTAAAATACTTAGCTATCTGACTCCTATTTAAAGCCTCTATTTGCAAACTCAATCTCAGCCCTTCTCAGCAACTCAAGGTTCTTGCTCAAACTGTTCTCTCTTCTAACCTGCATTGCCAATTGCCCCCTCCCACTGGATCATCCCCATGGCATACACACATCCTGTTATTTCTACCATCTTACAAACAAAATGCTCTTCACCCCCAACTTCTTGCCAACTGCCATCTCATTCTGTTTTTATTTGTTTATATGTTTATGTATTCATTTACTCCACTTTCTAGGAAAATGCTTCAAAAGAGCTGTCTATACGCACCACTTCTGCTTCTACTTCTCTCTTGCTTTCTTAAACCCCCTCCAGACTGGCTTTTTCTCATACCACTTGAATACAAATGCTCTTGTTAATGTCACCAGTGACCTCCATGTTGCTAAACCAGTGGTAAGTTCTCAGTCCTCATCTCACTTACCCTTTTACCAGCATTTAACATAGTCTGACCTGTTCTCCTTAAAGTACTTTTTTTAAACTTTGCTTACTTCCGTAATCCTTTGGCTTCTCCTTCTAAGGGCTCCTCTGTGGGCTGTAACTCATCTGCTGGGTCACTTGAGGTTAGAGCATCATAGGAGGCATACTCCCCTGTTCTTTTTTCTACTTGATACTCCCTTGGTGATCTCATCTACTCTTTTGCCTAAAATTCCACTGATATATGGATGGCTATCATATGTATATCTGCAACCCAAACTTCCCTCCTAAATCCAGATTTAAATATCCTGACCTGGTACCATCATTGCAAAGACATTTTCAAACTTATGGTCAAAACTAAACTCCTTACCAGCCTCCCAAACCTCCTGTACCTCTATCCAGCCTTCCCCACGCCAGTCGATGACAACATCATCCTTCTAGTTGTTCAGGCGAAAATCCTTATAGTCATCCTTGGCTCTTTCTCTCAAATCACACTCCAACTGGCAGGAGAGCCTGTTGGTTCAGCCTTCAGAAGATGTCCATAATCCAACCACTTCTGGTCACCCCACTGCTTGCACCTTCTTGATTAGATGATAGTAATGACCCCCAACCAGTCTCTTCTTTTTCTACTTGTTGTTACCCTAAAGTATATTTTCATTAGAGCAGTCAGATTTTATTTTTATTTTGATGTATATTTATATCCTTCCTCTGCTTAAAATCCTGCAGTGAATCCCATTGTATTCACATTAGAAGTCAACACACAGACAATAGGTTTCTCTACCTTACTGTGATCTGGCCTCTTCATTCTCTCTCTGACATCATCAACCGCTGCTGCTCCCTGATTTACTCTTGCTGTGTCTTAAATAAAACAGATTCCTTAAATAGACCTGAGGGCCTTGGCACCAGCTTCCCTCTCTGTATGCAATACTCTTCCCACGGATTTCTGCATGGATCATTCCCTCAGCTTTGTTCAAACATTGGTAAAATATGACCTTCTCAATGAGGCACTCACCAAATATCACCCTACTAAAAATTTCAAGCTGTTTCCACACATACCACAATCTCTGAAAAGGAAGGAGGTAATGGTTACTTCTGTGGCTCCTTGCAGTAAGAACTCAAGAAACTTGTAGGTATATACCTATGCATCCTCCAAAAGAATTCAGCTGAAGTTACTAGGTAGCAAATAAGCGCAGATGCATACTTTTGTTTCTTATTTTAGATTCAGAGGTACATACATGTGCAGGATTGCTACATGGGTATGTTGCATCATGTTGAGGTTTGGGCTTCTATTGAACCCATCACCCAAATTGTACCCAGTGGGTAGTTTTTCAATGCTCACGCTTTACCCTTTCTCCTCCTTTTGGGAGTCCCCAGTGTCTGTTGTTTCTATTGGTGTGTGCCCAGTGTTTAGCTCCCACTTATAACTGAGAATGTGCAATATTTGGTTTTCTGTTTCTGTATTCATTCACTTAGAACAGTGGCCTCCAGCTGCATCCACTTTGCTGCAAAGGACATGATTTCATTCTTTTTTTTATGTATGTGTAGTATTCCATGGTGTACATGTACCACAGTTTCTTCATCCAATCCACCATTGATGGGCACCTAGATTGGTTCCATGTTTTTGTCACTGTGAATACTTTCTTGTTGAGACTGGTTCTGAAGGAGGATATCCACTCTGGAAAGTGAATAGAAGCTTATCACATGTCCCAAAAGGACTACTCAACTAGCAAGGCAGAAACTGAAGGAGTGGTCCTGCCTATCCAGCGTCACCTGCCATTGTACACACATCCCGTGTGCAGTGATTTTTCTGACATTAAAGATAACCTGGGGGTCTGTTCTGTTAGTGCTGTGTCTGCTCTTTTGTTACCTGTCCTGTGTTTTTTCTTAAAGCCTGTAGTATGCTTGGTGTGGGGGGAGACCTCTTGTGACTCGTGAGTGTGGTTGTCACTCTGAATCTGCCATCACGGCTTCCAGTGGAGCAGAGTAGACATTGTGATACCAGTCCCTTCTGCCTTGCTCAAGTCTTCTCTTTTCATAGCCCTTCCTACCTTTTGACACACGGTATAACCAAGGTACTTCTGTTTGTTGATTATGGGTTGTCTTCCCTCAATAGAAGGCAAGATTTAGGAGGGCAGGGAGTTTTGTCTTTTTGTACAGCCCTAGTTATGTAGTCTAGAACAATGTCTGGCATACAGTAGATGCTCAATAAATATTTGCTGAAAAAAATAAGTAAACATATGTTTCTTTAATATTTATTCAATGTCATGCATAAGGCAGAGTGAAGACCAGGAGTAGAATTTCTGCCTTTATATTTCTTAGAGCCATAATATGAATATCACTTTAGAAAAGAGGGCCTTGGGAAAATATATCTCAAGAGGGGTTATGTCTTAGCAATGGCAATATGAAAGGAAGCTTAAGTTTAATAAATTATGTGAAGGGGAGCATCTGTGTGTAAGGATTATCCAAAAGAAGAATCCTCCAAATGTAGTCCAAGGGAGAGAGTACTATGAAAAGTGTGACCACACAGTGCTCAAAGTAGCCCAGAATAAAATTACACAGGATTACTTCCTAAATAGACCACAGTGGTAAGGGGGAAGAAAAGGATTTTAATTTTGTTTATAAGCCACTATATATCCACATAGGCAGCACTGTAATCTAATAAATTTTTAGCAAATGACAGTTGTTTGGTCCAGTGTAATATCTAGTTAGCAAGCAGATATTAATTGAAAATAATAATCCAGTTCCTTTTAACATTTGAATAGCTACATAAATAGGAACGATTTCCAGCCATGCGCATCTGGGCTTTTGTGTAATTTTAAGATTTTATAGAAGAATGGTAGCTTGTAAAAGAAGTCTCATATATTTTAAGATATCTTCACATCTGCATGCTTTTGTCATGCTGTTTATTTTTGCTGGAACACTCATTCTTTGTCAATTCTTGCAAACTCCTCCTTGTCCTCCAGAATCCAGCCAGAGTCACATTTTCTCTCTGGCTTTTCTTGGCACTGCCCTCCTGTGACTGACTCCCCACCTTAAGGTTAATTGATTAATTGCTTCCTCCTCTGTGTTCCCAAAGCATTTATCACGAGGTGTGGGTGTTATTTATTTATCTGCCTGTGAGTTTCAAGGGCATCTTCATCATCTCTGTTTTCCTAGTGACTGGCACTGTCCCTGTCTCGTAATACATGTTCAATAAATGGTTATTGAATTAGAAAATTAGGATTTTTTTTTTACCTTGGTCACTGATTTATCTAGTAAATATTTATTAAGATCCTTTAATAAGCCGGGCTCGGTGGCTCAGCCTGTAATCCCGCGCCTTTGGGAGGCTGAGGTGAGTGGATTGCTTGAGCCCGCGGGTTCGAGACCTGCCTGGGCAGGCGAGACCTCATCTCTACAATAAAATCAAAAAATTAGCCGGGCATGGTAGCGCGCGCCTGTAATTCCGGCTACTCGGAAGGCTGAGGTGGAGGCATCACCAGAGCCCAGCAGGTCGAGGCTGCGGTGGCCGGGAGCGGCCACTGCACTCCATCTGGGCGACAGAGTGAGACTCCAACTGAAAAAAAAAAAAAAAAAAAGAAACAAAAACAAAAACAAAAAACAAACAAACAAAAAAGATCCTTTAATATACAAGCACTGTGTTATGTGTTGTAAAGATACTGATAAAAATAAATCAGATGTCCAAGGTCTCAAAATTCTATAGTGTAATAAGGAAAAATAAGTCTTGCATAAAAATAACCACTGTATAATACGTGATAGAAAACATCTGCAAAGAGGTGTGTAGATTGTGTGTATGAGGGGGAGAGAGAGAGAGATTACTTTTTGCTAGCGTTCAAGAATGTCTTCCTATTGGCTAACGAAATATTCTCCTTATTAAATGGCTAAAAGGCTGCCCTTCAAAATCCTAATTATTTTGATGTGTCACAAACTAGGTTAAATTCTGTCTTAGATCTAAAAATAAACCTCTCTCCTTGACTTTCTCTTGGTGTAACTTTGTAGACCATTGGCTTAAAGCACTGCTGAGGGGTTATGCCGCTACTTGCCAAACAGTCTACATTTAAAGTAGGAAGAAAAGGTTTCTTTTAGTGCCTTAAGGTATGAATTTTATGCATTCCCTAGTTTTTAAAAGACACCTTAAGTGCTAAGTCCTTCACATGTCGCTACAAGCCTATTCCTAATTGCCATTAGGAAATTGGCTGTAGAAAGATTTTTGACAAAAGTGAACAATATATCATTGAAAAAATAATTCAAACCAGAGTTTTTTTTAAAACTTTGGTGAGCATAGTTTGAATGCTTAGCATTTAATTGTTTTTAAGTCAATAGCCTTTTTAATTTTTTTTTTATTGGTAGACTGACCTTTCCCACATCAAGTCATAAGATATATAGTTTGAGTGATTGCAGATTTTAAATGATGGTCACCAAGCAATTTTTCTGTTTTCATTTAGACTTGGATTATCACTTGCATTTATCTTCAACTGCTCCTATTTAATCCTCTCGTCAAAACTAAAGGAATCTGCGGGAATCGTGTGACTAATAATGTAAAAGACGTCACAAAATTGGTAAGTAAGGAAGGTTTTTCAGTGGCTGGGATTGTTTCTTGTGCTTGTTAATCAAAAATTTAGGGTTCTCTTGCCCCAAATTACTGATTTTCTGCAACAAGGAAAGGAATCATTGAGTTATTGTGAAGTGTTTATAGAAAGCGGGTAGGGAGATAAGATCATGGAGAATGTGTTGGTAAGACCAGCCCATTGCACACTACTGCAGTGACTTTGTTTCTTTCCTGGTCTTTTTCCTTCCTGCACAGACAGTGAAGGACCCTGGAGCGTTTGCTGTGTGCTGATGGGTCAGCACCAGCTTGTTCCCCCGACCCCTCTAGTGGGTTCTCTAGAGTGTTTTATTTCCCTTCCACATGCCTTCTTACTCTTCTCTAACAAGCTTAACAAATAGAGGTATGAATGGCCATTCTTCCCTTTCCATCCTGTCACAGGGTGGGTGTTTGCTCCCTCAGAAAACAGTTGGAGGAGCGATGTGTTGCCCAAATGTTAAATGAACTCCACATTTGTCACATTGGAACTCTTCCCTCAGCCAAAGCCACTGCCCCTAAGTCACTGCCAGCTCCACACCATGCCTCATCAGAAGCTTCTTCTTAAGATTAAACCACAAGGAAAAACCTCACACCTCTGGAAGGCATTCTTCCCAACTCTCATGATCTAGGGGAGATTTTACATGCTCGTATACTGTGTATGATTACAGGATGAACAATGTCTGAGAAGCCTTTTTCTAAGTTCCTTGTTCAAAATGGCCAGGAACACTGGGTAACACAGTTATTTGAATACTAGAAAACAGAGGTGATACTAGGGAAGAAATCAGGAAAATGCAGATTTAGAAACACACATGCACACAATTTGTAATGATTTTTTTTTAGGACACCCAGAGAGTCCAGGTTTAAAAGCATTCTTGGATGCGGCATCTGAAGATGTAGCAACATGTTTTACTTGAGAAACCAGGGTACAAAGCAGTACCCCATTGCTTGCTGTATACCCTGCAAGGTGCTTTATAGTGATGGGGGTGAGGAAGAAGTACTTTTTAAAAACACAGATCATGGTTCTTTTCCTCAAGTTGATTGTTAGTTAGTGACCCAGGAAACAATACTAAAAGACAATATGTGTTCATAGTCTAAATTCTGTGTATATCAGTAGAAGGTATTCGCTCATTTAATGTTTGTCAGGTGAATGAAGGAAAAAAGTGTTCCACTTTGATAAGAATCAAAATCTACCATGGTGCTCATTAAAATTATAGGTTCCTGAGCCCCATACTGAGAAACTGCCTCCATAAGTCTGAGAAAAAGTTCCAGACATCTACATTTTAAACAAATTTCTGAAAAGAAATTTAAGAACCATTGCTTCTAGATAGTCTCTTTTGTCAGTTTGGAGCCCAGAATGTCTTTACCCTAATTTCATCTCAGTTTTTATTATAACTAGTTATCTATGTTGTATAGATTTATAAGGATGCCAGGTGAATACGAATCTTCAAAATATGTTTAAAGTAGGTCACTGGGAAATTATAGCTGTCAAGGAGCTGTTTATATAATCCTAGGAGGAACTGAGAATGAGCCTGGGAAACATGCCCTCATCCCGGGAGCAAATATCAAATATGTGGGCATGATGCATAATTGGAAGATAGTGTTGTATTGACCACAGACAGAGCATTTTCAAGGTCAACATATTACTTCAGAAAAAACTCATGTAGGTGTTATTATTTGTTAAGTGCTTAAGGAATACCACTTAATAAGCACCACTTCCTGTGAATCGTCAAACCACTGGAAGATAGTGTTGTACTGACCACAGACAGAGCATTTTCAAGGTCAACATATTACTTCAGAAAAAACTCATGTAGGTGTTATTATTTGTTAAGTGCTTAAGGAATACCACTTAATAAGCACCACTTCCTGTGAATCGTCAAACCAATATTTTCAGGTGGTGTAAATTGGTATTATAAGCACCTTCCAGGACTTTCTAGTCTTGTCCTTAATCACCTGTTTATTATCAGCTTGTTACCTATCAATTGATGTAATGAGAAATGGCAAGAAGCATTAATAAGATGAGGAAGAAAAAAAAAGATGAGGAAAAAGTGCCAGAAAGGGATATGTATTAATATTGACACTGAAATATAATTCCTCACTCTAAGGGCAAAAGTCAAATTGTTAAACTGGAGAAAAAGTGATTTTTTTTCCTTTCCAGCAGTTGACTCAGGGGAATAAGATTTAATTTAAAGAGTTGATCCAGGAAAATTAATGTGTTTTCTTTGGATTCTACTTTTTTAATGAACCATTTGGAAAAAAAAATCAAGTTAATAAAAAGTATGACTCAGAAGTTCACTTCTAATTGAATAAACAAAGACCTGCACAATTCATAGCCTGTAGTCCATAGAGTAGGACATGAAAAAGTATAAAGCAATCCCTGAGCTCAAGCAATTATTATCTAGTTTGAGAGATAAGACATCTTCATAAAAAATAACTAACACCATAATAACAACACATAAATGGATGCCAATAAAAATTTTTTTTGGTACAAGACAGGGCCCAACCTGGGCTAATATTTTGGTTAAATGAATAGATTTTGGAATCTCTCCTGTATTTAAATTCCAGCTCTTTGACCTTAAATAAATAATGACCTTTCTGAATCTCAACTCTTGCTTTCCAATTTGTGGCATAGATTAAATAAGAGAAAGTACATATAACATTTTTTATTTGTTATTGGTACATAACCTCTTCCTGCCTTAGTTTCCATTAATATAGTATAATTGAGAGATTAATCATATTTAACCTTATAGAGTGATTATGAGGATTAAACAAGTTAATGGAACAATGCCTAGAACGTAGCAAGTGCCTGCTAAGTCTTAGCTGTTTATAGTAGTGATACTCATAGTAGTGTTGGTAGGATCATAGGATGCTGAAGCTGAAAGGAAATTTAGAGACAATCTCAACAAGCTTTTATAAATAAAGAAACTGAGACCCAAGGGTGGTAAAGTCTGAGACCCAATAGTGGTGAAGTCATGGCTGTGTGTTGTGGAACTGAATTTCAGTCTGGCTCCTAGAGTCCACCAAACTGCCCAGCTTTTACATATATATATGGATTTCTAAATGATACTTGGCTTGAAAAAAGAACCTAGTAGTTTGAAAGCCACTGCTTACTGAATCTCTGCTTGTGGAGGTGAGATGTAGAACCCTTCATGTTTCTGACTAGCATCTTACATGAGCATTATTTGCATACAAGTACCAGGACTGCTTAGGCTGTAATGCTTATAGCGTTATTTGTTTAATGCTTGAAAAGAAGCAACATGTTCTTATCCATTAATTTCACTAATTTGAATAGCAGCACAAGTGACTGTTGAATTTTATGAATGCTGATAATCACAGCCTTTCTCTTAAAATGCTGAGACAAAGCATCTTGGTGGAAGTCAGGAATACTTGGTTGTTTGAATATCAGCTCTACTACTACCTGGCTATGTGACCATGGGCAAATTACTGAACCTTTCTGGGATTTAATTTCCTGATTTTTCAAATGAAGAACGTGGACATGATCAATAGCTCTTAATTTAGGATTCATAAACTTCAAATGCTTGCACATGAAACCCTAAATTGTGCCTTCATATACCTTATGTTAATTTCTGAGAAGAGAGTATATAACTTTCATCACTTTTCAGGGAAGTCTGTGACCCCGAGGAAGATAAAAACTACTAAAAGAAATGTGGAGGTCCTTTTAGCTTTAAAATGATTTTATTCCACGCTGACATTTCTCTAGGTTAAACTTCTTGGAATAATTCAATAATCCCTGAACTGGACTAAAGGAGGGTAGAACAAGAGGAATTTGCTTTGCAGGATAACCTTGGTACGCTTCATTTGAGGGAAGGAAAGTGAACTGGCAGTCTAGTTTTTTTTGCCTGTGCTTATGCTTTCTTCAACCGAAGTCATTCCTTTGCTGTCTCTACCAGTTCCTTCTTTGCATTAGGTGGAAAGTTGCGCTGTGCCCACAAACCTTAAGTTTATTTGCTTGAGATGCTTCTCATGTCACAGGATCACATGATTTATCATTTTCCTGTCAAATTTTTTTTTTTTTAATTTCTTCTTGGACATTCTGTACTGTCCCTACGGTCCCCATGGTTTTCATTTGAAATTCTTCTGGCATGTTTACTCAGCATAATAGTTCATCTATTTACAGAACATTTTGCTTTGTTTCTAAAATGTTGTAAGACTTGTTTTAAATGGCAAACTCAGACTTACCTAAAGAAAAGGTCAAGTGTTTAGGAAGAGGATGAATCAAACTTTTAAAACTTGTATCTATGGGATAGTTAGGCTACAGTTTTTAATAGTTGTGAGTGTCCATGTAAGAAAGAAATCCAAATACTGAAATAGTTCAAGCTGGTTTTCGCAGTTTGCTCTTCTTACTCTTCCCTTCATTTATGAAAATGTTTCTTTTCTTCATTTATGAAAATGTTTTTCTTTCATTTGGAGGAATTTAATGAAATGTGATTGTGTTGCCTTTTAAAAATATTTTTATCTTTAAATAGCTGTTGAGTAAGGATTTGTCTTGTTCAGAATATCTTTTAAGGTGGGTTGCTGTCTCATCCCTGACTTGTAAAAGGTAAGATTACTCAGTCTTTTCAAGGTCAGTCCACAAATCAGTAGGGTGGAATTAGAACAAAAGAATTTACGGTATACTTGGTCTTGTGATAGGCACTTATTTTAAGTTGGTTATATTAATCTTGGATATTCATATAATGAGAGATTACAAAATATCCTCAGTAACACATTTTCACACTTTGAATAGTTAGCCTTGATTAGTTCTGATTTTTGTTCTTCAAATATTACATTGTTCAAATAGAATGGTCACTGCATTAAAGAGAATCTCCTCATTTCTAAATGAATTCTAAGTTTTTCTTCAAATGACCCATGCATATCTTCTCTTTAAAAGTAAAAGTCTCACATAATTTTATTTGATCAAAAATAATACTTTGAGCTGGGCTCGGTGGCTCAGCCTATAATCCCGCACCTTTGGGAGGCTGAGGTGAGTGGATTGCCTGAGTCCGCGGGTTCGAGACCCACCCAGGCAGCGAAACTTCATCTCTACAATAAATCAAAAAATCAGCCGGGCATGGTAGCGCATGCCTGTAATTCCGGCTACTAAGAAGGCTGAGGCGGAAGGATTGCCGGAGCCCAGTAGGTCGAGGCTGCGGTGTCTGGCAGCGGCCACTGCACTCCAGTCTGGGCAACAGAGTGAGACTCCAAATAAAAAATAATAATAATAATAATAATAATAGTAGTTTGATAGATTAATAGTTTTTAACATTTATTTTTACTAGTTTGCAATGTTTATCATTTTAATTTCTGTTCCTGTGGTCAGTAGAAATTTTTTTTCTCTATTTAAGGATAAATTTAGGACTTTTAGTATTTAAAGAAAGGACAGATATGTATTAAAAATAACATTTATAAAAACTGTCTAGATGGGTTGCTGTATTATCAGGCATATCAATTTTATTATTTAAAAAAAGTGATTTCTTTACAAAGTAAATCACATAGATAATATGTCTTCTGCACCTTGCTTTTTTATTTTTATTTTTTGAGAGACAGCATCCTGATATGTTTTCCAGGCTGGTCACAAACTCCTGGCCTCAGGTGATCCTCCTTCCTCAGCCTCCCAAAGTGCTGTGGTTACAGTTGTGACCATTACCTGGCCTGCTCCTTGGTTTTTTTTGAAGCAATAGTTATGTTATGAGTATCCAGGCATCTTGTAAAGCACTTTGCATATTGTTTCCTTCAGTTTTCATAACCATATGAAGTAATTATTTTTAACCCCATTGATTGGTTCGGAGGCTGAGATCTAGTGATGTTTAGTAACCTGACCATCGTCACCTGGAAGGTAGAAAGCTGAGTAGAGGTTTGAATTCATAACTACCTGTCTTTGGAGCACAATAATTGAGTTCATGATTTATAATGTTTTCCCAGTAGTTTAAAATATAAGTTGCAATTTCACTTTATGAATTAACATTGTAAACTACTGAATTTTTTTTCCTGAATAGTAGCCACCTCATTTTATTGTGATTAGGAAGGTATCATATTGTAGAAGCTTAATTAGTGCTGCTTAATTGAAATTATCATCATAAGATATATCTGTGAAATAGACAAAAAAGTTTTTAACCTCTTCTCTTTGAAGGCAAAAAAAATTATCAACATTTTTTTGTTATTCTTCACTGAAGAAAGATAACCCAGAAAAGTTTTCTGGCATTGTCATCTTAGTTTTTTAAATCACTAGTTGAGTTATTATTTTTTTAAAAAAACACTCAGATACCTTTGAGAACTACAGGTAATTGACCTGGTTGACTAGATTTTTAGCCAGCTTTAGTGGGAGATAATTTATCAAGAGAAACAAAAAAGCAAAAAGATTTTCCTGCATTATTTCCGAACGTTAAACAACCAACATTACAATAAGCTGCTGTATATGAGTGAACTATGATATTTAGACAGAAATGTAGTGCTTTCTGTCTTCTACAGCCATGATTCTTGAATTTCACTGGGTCTGATGAGGCTGAAAACTATGGACTCTTTCTCCAAAAGGGTTCACATATGCATAACATTTTATAACAGTGTCAAGGGAGCTATGAGTCACTACTGCATTGTAATTTTTCTCTTGTACTTTGAAGAGACCACTGAGATGAGTAAGAGTCTTGCCAAGGGTATCCAAGTGGTCACTAATTTTGTGAGATTTGGGGACCTCAATGACATTTAAATCATGAAATTCAAAGATTTTTAGACCAGGGATCGAGAGGGAGTTAAGTATTCTTACTTTGAGTTATTTTTCTCTTGAGTCCAAATACCTGCAGGGTACAGTATGCAGCTAGTGCCAATTTGGCTTGCAAAGACTTTTTCTTGGCTAAGTTTCCAACATTTCCGAAAGCTGTTCTCCTGTGTATTTTTTCCCCAATGTCACTGAGTATGGTCAATCCTCAGGACATCAAAAGAAGATAGCAAATGAAGTTCATCTAGTAAAGTTAGCTTCTTATCAAGTCACTTGTTTTTGTAGTTTTATACATCTTACAGTCTAGCATAGAACTGACATCATTGCACTTCAAAACAAAAACTCATAGCAGTGATTTGGCTTGTGGTAAAATTTTCCATCAATTAAAAAAATTGTTTTTTTGTGCTGAACTTATTTGAGTAGAATCGATTTGTTTTCAAAATATGTACCCTTTGTTAGTTACCCATTTAACCCTATCAGCAGGGGATACCTCCATGGAATCTAGACCAGGTACCTGTTTTCTGGTTTCCAGTTTCTGTATAAAAATTGAACATATATCCAGCATCCTCCTACTGGTCGTCTAACCTTTTGCCTGTCTCTGTTCTCTTTTTGCCCCAACCCATCTTTCCACACTAATCTTGCTAATTTACTATCATGTTTCTTTCCTGCTTAAACATGTTCAGTGTTGCACCACAGCTTATATAAGAGTCAAACCAGACTGAATTGTTAGTCACTAGCTAGTTCACCCTCTTTATTTTACAGACAAGGAACAGAAGTTCCACAGAGATGATGAGAGGTGCCTAAGCAGGGTGACTTTTGCTGTGGAGTTCTGGTAGTAGAACTGTCCCTGCTATTTCTTAGTCTTCCCACTGGAATTCCTTAATCCTACATTCAGGAGGGAACTCTGTAATGTGGCTTTTCCAGTGTATTTCTTCCTCTTATCTGGTCTTCCTAACATACCATGAACTTTTTCCTTTCTTTGCCTTTGCATATGACCCTTCCCCAATCTAGAATGCTCCACTCCCTTGCAATTCATATTCATAGAAATTCACGCTCATTTACACACCATGCCTAGGCACTTAGTATCTTATACGAGTTTTTCAATCCTTATGAATCCATTAACTAGCTTCTGTTGTGATTCTCATGTTACACACGTCTAAATTTGGCCTAAAGTTGATGGAGTAACTTGCTCAAGATCTCTGGGTTAGCAGGTGGCAGAGCCAGGATCCAACCTAAGCAGTTTGTCTCCAGAACCTATGTTGTTGATCCCTCCATAAAATTCCCTGCCTTTAGGGAACAGCTTCCAAGTTCCAGGTCAAAGCCTCCCTCTATTCTGTAAAATTGTTCACAATGACCATTACACATCAGAAAGGCTGAATTTATTGTGAAGTTATCTGTGCTTTCTTAATGCTAATCAATGTACTAAAAGTTGAATGTCTCTTATCCAAAATGCTTGGAACCAGAAGTATTTCAAATTTCAGATTTTTTTTTATTTTGAAATATGTGTATATAGAGAGAGAATCTTAAGGATGGGATCCAAAACTAAACATGAAATTTATTTATGTTTCATATATACTCTATACACATAATCTGAAGGTAATTTTATATAATATTTTAAATAACTTTGTGTGCATGAAACAAAGTTTATGTTCAGTACCTCTGCATGAAATTTTCCATTTGAGGCTTCATATCAGCACTCAAAAAGTTTCCAATTTTGGAGCATTTCAGATTTTAGATTTTCAGTTTAGAGGTGCTCAACCTGTATAAATGCCTAGAAAAATCATAAAATAATTTATGAAATGACCATATATATCTATGTTACCTCCTAAATTATCTTCTAAATGTAATTATAATTGGAAAAGAACTGATGAAAGCCAAGAAAGTAACAAAGGGGAGATAGCTTTGTAGACAGGTATGCTGTGCACCAGCAGATAGGGCCAGGGTCAGTACCCCCACCACTTACTCCTGATGTCCGTGACCTTGAGGCTGCTAGTTACCCTGAGTCTCCAAGCCCTTACCTATAAAATAGGCTTCATAAGATCTCTCATGGGGTTGTGGTGAAGACATAAATGAAAACTTGTTATGAATTATAAGGCATTTTTTTTAAAAATAGTATTATTTTTAGTCTCACTAGAAATTAAATATCAACATAATGCAGACATCACTTTATTATTATATCACATACACCACCTCTCCCCCCACCCCAGTAGTACAGTGTGGAGATTCCATGTCTTGGTCAGAAAACTTTTTATAAGCTTTCTTTGACTTATTTGAACCTATTTTTGTATATAAATTCTCATAAAATAAAATTGGCTAGCAGATATGCAAGTTTTCATTTTCTTTGGTCTTTAGATATATACTCAGAACCTAAGTTTTCTAAATATGAATTCAGTTGATTCTCTATTTGTATTATTAAAATAATGTTTTATTTATAAATAAATGTTTATTTATATTTTCAAAATTATGCTGAAGGAGGGGCTAGAATGGCAAGCAACTTGTGTTCAGAATATCTGCCTCTTCTTGCTGTGTTTTTCCTTCTGGAATGGCTTTAGTTTATGGGATTGGTTCATCATGAAATAGAACATTGCTGCTTAGTCTCAAGTATCAACACCTGCAGAAGGTCTGCTGTATCTTTGCCACCAAGGTTTACCTAAAACAATTAGATCGTTTTGCTTTTCCAAGATAGGGATGAAGACTTAGAGAAGAAGAGAAATCATGGGATTTTGATGGGAAATTTGACTGAGGAAGAAAGTTGAGTATAAAGAATATAGAAGTTAACCCCTAAAATAAGTGGAAAGTGGAAAATACCACCTTCTCTGGCAGCAAGGATTCCACTATTTTATTAAGCATGGCATGAGGAGGATGATGGTGGAGACTCACAAGAGGAAAAGACCCAGGACACATGTCCTCCAGAGAGTAGATGAAAATGTGTAATGAGGCTAAGAGGCAAGAGAGGCTCACTGTCTTAAGAACCTGGCTCTAGTACAGAGTTAACATGTGGTGGTTGTGTGACCTTAGTCAAGTTTCTTGAATTCTTTGAGCCTCAATTTCTTCATCTTTTTTGTTTGTTTGTTTGTTGTTGAGCGAGGGTCTCACTTGGTCTTCTAGGCTGGAGTGCAATGGCATGATCACGGCTCATAACAGCCTCGACCTCTTAGGTTCAGGCCATCCTTCTACCTCTGCCTCCTGAGTAACTGGGACTACAGGTATTCACCACCATGCCCAGCTAATATTTTGATTTTTTGTAAAGACAAGGTCTTGCTATGTTGCCCTGGCTGGTCTCAAACTCACGAGTCCAAGCAGTCCTCCCACCTTGGCCTCCCAAAGTGTGAGATTACAGGTGTGAGCCACTGCAGCCAGCCAATTTCTTCATTTGTTAAATAGAGAGAATATGTCAGAGGGTAGGTAGGTTGTGATGATGCTACAGTGGACACAGTGCCTGGCACGCAGTAAATATTCACTAAGTGTTAGGCACCGTTAGTATTTCATGATAAAGTGAACTGAGGAAGGAGGAATAAGACCAAGAGCCTGAGCTCAAGGCTAAAATGAGTGTGGGGTGGTAGCCCTGGAGGTAGGATGGCAATGAACATAATAGGGTCAATTAGTACCTTGGCTCCCATCTGACTACTCATGCCTTTGCCTGGATTCTTTTCACAATAAATTGTTCCCTGATTCTAGAAACCGTTGACAAGTCCAAGAAGGACCATATGGACTATGTTACGGGAAATTGTTGGAGATGACTTAGTCCAGCAAGCATGCACATGATCTCAGCTTTCTATGGGGAAAATAAAGTCTCTAGAGACGGGATTAAGGGAAAAATAAGTCAAAAGACAAGGTAGGCCCTTGAAGATGTGATGGTATAGAGCCTCTAGTTTATATGAATACCCAATGGGTTAAGTCAGTAGTTGTCTGTGTTATTCAGCAGGGAATTTTAATAGCAATATAAAAATATGGGGATGACAGAGTCGAAGATGTACCAAGGGACTCAAAAAAAACCCAAAATTATCTTTTAGAGAGCAGTCCCCTAGTAGTATAGGCTTCCCCAGCTATGTAAGTGTTCTAGGAACCCATCGGCATCAGTGTACCAGCTAGTGGTGTTGTGAGAGACTGCTTTCAGCTTCAGTTAATTTTTTTAATTGGATATTCTTTCAGTGAGTTTGCCCATTTCATGATGAGTGATTTACATGAACAACCAACCCATACCTTGCTGAGTATTCAGAGTTTTTGACCAAAATGACATGACCCCCCCCCCCATGCCCCACCTTTCTTTTTATCCAATCTCACCCTGAGCAACTTTTTTTGTTTCCCTGGATGAAAAAGTCCTCGAGTCCTCAAAGGGAAACCTTTGCCAGTGTGGAAGAGGTGAAACAAAAAATGACAGAAGCAGTAAAAGACATCAAAATGAATTAAAAACTGTTTTGAGTGGTGGAAAAAGCATCTTGGTAGGTGTATTGACTGAAGCTTAAACATGTAAGAATAAATACACAATGTTTAATAATTCTGAGGTTTTTTGGCATCCCCCTCATATTTAGGAAAGAAGAGAAGCTAGGTCTCTGTGACTTACTGGGGCTATTTGCCTCCGAAGTCAGCTGCTAGTATAGCCGTCAATAAAGAACGTGGATTGTGTTTACAATGAGTTTATAACATTCACCTATCTCAACTCTAAATGACCATTTGATAGCTGTACCTTGATTTCTACTTTATAAATGAGAAGAACCAACATACCAAGAGTTTAGATTTGTTTCAGATTCCATGGTTCCAAATCTGTTGCTTATTCACATAAGCCACAATGATGTAAATAAATCAGGCGTTTTTAAAAGCTTTGAAAAGAAGGGGGGCAAACATCTGTGGCATCTCACATGTTCAGCCCAAGGTAAGCAGATTAAGTTATGTCACAAATTGAATCTTTCTAGACTTAAGCCATAAAGCAGTTGTGTCTCGTAAATAGTATTGTTCTTTTGAAGTTTCACTGACCCTTTTTTCAAGATCAACATAGAAAGACAGTTCTCAAACTTGAGTGTGGATCAGAGTCATGTGGGGGATTTGTTAAGTAAGATGTATTAGGTCTGGTGTAGCCCAAGAATTTGCATTTCTGGTGAGTATCCTGTTGCTGGCATATCACTTTGAGGTCCACACTTTGAGTACCAGTGACATAAAAAAATATACTTTATTACTAATTCTATGGAGGGACAAGTAGGAAAATAGTCCTAGAGAAGAAGTCCAAGACCACAGATGGAAGTTGAAATTCAAACTATGTTTCTAAAATTCGATAGGTTATACTTAGCCAGCCATAACTGAATTTGGAGTCCAAAATGTTTGTATTATCGCTTATGTTTTTTTTTTTTTGAGGGTGCCTTTGATTAAAAAGGGAAACAGAGGATGAAAAATCAGTATATATGTAAATATTGAAATCCATCAGTAACTTGAAAAAGCACAGCAGATTTGAATGCATTTTCTCCAAGCCCTTACAAATAATATGGTTAATTGATGTGTATGAATTTTCTTATGGATTTTTTTTTTTTTTTTTGTCTCTGTAGGTGGCAAATCTTCCAAAGGACTATATGATAACCCTCAAATATGTCCCCGGGATGGATGTTTTGGTATGTAAACTGTACATTTCTGAGTCTTATGTTACTAGCTAACAGATGATGTGGGGTCATTCAGACAGAGATAAGAAATGATCTGCAGTTTAGGTGTTTGCTAATTGTCAGGATTTGAAGAAGGTATCAGTGGAATTTGACTTGCATAGTTTTGGGTTTTTGCTTTTTGTTGTTGTTTTCCCTCCAGCAACCACTAAACTTCATCCTTTGGGCACACATATCTGAGACCTGTACAGTCATCCTTCAGGATCCTTGTGTATTGGTTCCAGGACATGTGGCACCCCACCCCACCCCCATGATACCAAAATCAATGGATGCTCAAATCCCTTATATAAAATGGCATAGTACTTGCATACAACCTACACACATTCTCCTGTGCACTTTAAATTAGCTCTAGATTACCTATAATACTCAATACACTGTAAATATTATGTAACAGTTGTTATACTGTGCTTTTAAAATTTATGTTTTATTGTTGTCATTATTTTTTATTTTTATTTTTTTTTTAGTTGTAGTCTCACTCTGTCACCCAGACTGGAGTGCAGTGGCTGCTCCCGGTCACCACAGCTTTGACCCGCTGGGCTCCGGCGATCCTTCCGCCTCAGCCTTCCAAGTAGCTGGAACTACAGGCACGTGCTACCACGCCCAGCTAATTTTTTGATTTATTGTAGAGATGAGGTCTCGCCTGCCCAGGCGGGTCTCGAACCCGTGGGCTCAGGCAATCCACTCACCTCAGCCTCCCAAAGGCACGGGATTACTGGCTGAGCCACCGAGCCCGGCTATCATTATTTGTTAAATATTTTCCATCTTTGGTTGGTTGAATCCATGGATACAGAGGGCTCTCTGTATTCCCAAAATAAATATGAATCTGCTTTAAAGCTAGCCACAGATTTCCCATTTTCCTTAAGTATCTCCCCCCAAAAAGGCTTGAATATAAACTTATGTAAAATTTTTTTCATACCTCACCTTTTTCTTGCCTATTTAGTTTGAGAACTCAACATATTTTAATCTCTGAATTTATTAGAAAGAAAATAGATAGATAGATCTTACAGTAAGCATATGTGATTACTATTATAAATACTACTCTATTACTGAAAACAAGTAATATGAATAAACAAAGAATAATTTTAAAACTATTTTAATTATTTTTCTCATTGCAAGGTATCAGAATTCATGCATTAAGCAATATTTCAGGCATAGAGAATAATGTGATATCTATACCCATCACAGACCTTGTCAAATCTTATCATTGCACAATATTTGTCTGAAATATATTTTTAAATAATGAAACATTATAAATATAACTGAAGCCCTGTATATGCTCTTTGCCATCCCCATTAGTCCCCCTCTGTCTGTTAGTGGTAGCAGTTATTCTGAGCTTGACCTTGTCATTCCAATGCGTGTTTTTAGGGCTTGCAATATGGTCAGCAACCCATGGAGTTGTGCTGAGCAGAATGGTGCACAGTAACCATGCATTCTCTTAACACTTTTATTGCAATATATGCATCCACACAGGAGACATTGAGCTTTTGCATATTTAATAACTTTATGTTCCAGTCATTATACTGTATATACTACTTTGAAGTTTGAGTATATCTTTCAACATGCTTTGACATGTTGTTCCTTGTTTATTCACTTTAACTAATGTATCGGATTCCTTAAGTAAATTTAAATCATTTGGGTTACTCCCTTCTCTGCAACTTTCATCTTTCCATAATTTACCAAATACTCATTACATATCTACTTTGTACAAGTTGTTTTAGACTTTGAGTGATTTTTGTGGATCGGTCAATCAAAATTATTATCTGTTTAAGGCACCACCATATGCTTGCACTTAAAATGCCCTTCAAAAACTGCAAGGCTATCATTTCTAGAAAATGTCAAGGCTCTAGTTCTTTTCCTTAGTAAGCATTTTAGCAAGAAATAACTGGAGGGTTTTAGAACTTTTTAGAACATGTGTCTTCATGTTGAAACAGTTATCCTCAAGCCTAGGTTCACATCCATCCTACTGAGTTAGAAGTGCTCTCTTAAAATGGAAATGTAAAATTATTAGCAGCCTGAAAGCTAATTAATTCAGTTGTTAATCAGTCAGCAAGCCCTCAGGAAAAATCAAACCCAAATGGCTGATGAAGAGCCAGAACTTTGCCTGAAATGTTAAGAAACAAGCACACATCAGTTAGACAATGATCTTATAACTGAGGGTGGAGGGGAATCATCCAGGTTTTCTATAACACTTTTCCATTTGCAAAATGATCCCACATATTTATTACCCTGGATGTGATTAGGAAGACTCTGTGAGGGAGATAGAATAGCTGTTATCATTCCTGTTTTACAGAGGACACACTGAGATTTACAGCCCAGAAGTATTTTGCCCAAGGTTATACAACCTGAAAATGATAGAGTCTTAAAAAGAAACTCCCTATACCCAGGTCATCTAACTCTTAACCATGGGTTTCAAAAGGCAAAGGAGGGAATCTAAATAATTATAATACTGAGAGAAAGTGTTTGAAGAGAAACCTCTAGGTTATAAAGACCATCCCCACTCCTGAAGGCAGCAACATTTAGGATGGTGATTACCAAACTTACTCAGAGAAGTCCTGCTGCTCTTTTAAAAACAAGTGTTAAACTGAAAACAGCTAAATAGATTATTTTGTGCTGGTATAATCATAGATTGTGCTAAATCATAGATTTCAGTATTGGCTGGTGATAGCAAGAGCCAAACTTGTGAAAATAAAGCCGATTCACTGCCACATATTTTGTCCTTCTTTCTGTAATTGAAAAAAGTCCACCATTATTTTTGATCCTGGCAAGCTGTCCTTGCACAACTGGAGAAATGCCGTTCTTGGGCACCACAGGTGGCAAGAAAAACCAGCCTGTGTGTAGGGCTTTGGGCAAAAACAGAGGTCTTACCCTTTGTTTTACCTTCTTTTTAAAATGTTAGTTTCTGCCAAGAACAGAGGAGTTTCCCAGTAGAGAGGTCTCTGATTATTTGCAAGTGGTCAGAGTCCCAGCTGCCTTATCTTTTGTCTTTAAACAATAGAGGGTGGAATGACTGTGAGTGCCAGAAAAATTCTCTGGGCCCAAAGTAATAAAATTCTGCCAGGGGCACTAGGCAGAAGAAAACTCTAGAATAGAATACATTTATTTTTTGCTTTTGTTTGTTAAAAAAAAAAAACTGCTAAATAATCCTGGAAAAGAGAGTCTACTTTTCTAAGGGCCTTCTTAGAAAATTACCTAGCAGATTCTGTCTCACAAACAAATAGCAGGGTGTGATCAACCGCTTAGTATTTAAACCTAACAATAATTACCAATTCTATTTTAAATTCTCCAAAACTATAATATTGCCAGACTGTTAGGATTTTCTGACCTTAAAGGTACCTAAACATTTCTGGTTCTTTTCATTTACTAGTCATGTTATTGTAGAAGGAATAAAAATTGAGCTGCTGTATGTTGCCACACATCCATTCTCTTGAACTTCCATAACATTATATAAACTGTGAGTTGCTTGTAATATTTGAGTAAAATTTTTTTTAGTCATTATGGATACTTAATAGCTGTGCATATTTATGGGGTACATGTGATATTTTGATAAAAGCATACAATGTGCAATCATCAAATCAGGGTAAGTGGAATATCCATCCACTCAGACATTTATCTTTTTTTGTGTTAGGAATTTTCCAATTCCACTCTTTTTGTTATTTTGAAACATACACTATGGTTAACTCTGCATTATTATTGTCACCCTATTATGCTATGAAACACTAGATCTTATTCTGTCTTCATCAATTTTTAAGTAAATTATATACTCACAAGTGTTTTCAAAATTTTTTATCAGGAAATAGTTTCAAGTTTACAGAAAAGTTGCAAGAATATTCAAAGACCACCCCTGTGCCCTTTAATACAGATTCGCCTATTTTTGACATTCTACCTGCTTTCTTTCTATGTGTGCCTGTGTGCTTGATTGTTTTTCTGAAGTTCTTTTATGACATCAAGGCCCTCAAATACTTTAGTACCTATTTCCTGAGTAAATAATAGTCTTTTACCTAAACACAGTGTATTTGCAACTTCAATAAATTGGGCTATAATTATAATACTTTCTTGACTGGATTTCAATTTTATCTTTTTTGCATTTCTTTTACTTCAGTCTAAGAACCAATTTAAGATCATGATTTGCATTTTGATGTCATGTGATTAATGGCTTCCTAAAGATGTCTTGTCCTGTGAATATATTACCCTACATGACAAAAGAAACTTTGCAGATGTGATTAAATTAAGGATTTTGAGATGGAGAAATTATTCTGGATTATCTGGCTGGGCCCAATCTCAAGTACATGAGTTCTTTTAAAAAGGAGACAGGAGTATCAAAGCCAGAGAGGGAGATTTGAAAATGCTACACTGCTAGCTTTAAAAATAGAGAAAGGGGCCACAAGTCAAGGACCACAGGCAGCCTCTCATTGTTGGAAAAGGCAAAAGAATTTCCTTTAGTACCTCCAGAAGAAACACAGCCCCAACGAACGCCTTGATTTTAGCCTATTAAGACAGATTTTTGAACTTCTTACCTCAAGAACTGTGAAATAATAAATTTGTGTTGTTTTAAGCCACCAGGTTTATGCTAATTTGTTACAGCAGTAGTTGGAAACTAATACATCGTGTCTCTTTAGTCTCCCTTAAGAGTTCTTCTGCCTTTCTTTGTCTTTATGGCATTGATATTTTGAAGAGATAGTCCTCCTTCCCTTTAAGTAAAGTGGTTTTCTTTAAAACATTTGATGGATGTCTCTTATTGACACTATTGAGCTTATTTATGCATCCCAAGCCATGACACTTCATAAGTAATGACGCATGTTCATTATCCCATCTAGAGGTGTACAGTGTCCGTCTGCCCCCTGTGGTGCTGTTTGTTTTGATCATCTGGTTAAGGTGTTCCACTATTTCTATATATTCATTCATTAGCAATTTGGGGGAGATCCTTTGAATCTACGTAGGCAGTACTGCTCCTCATCAACGTTTCTCCCATAGATTGAGCATCTATTGATGGTAAACCAGTCTTTACTATCATGTCTTTGTCAGTTTTCCATTAAAATATTTTAAAGGCACAGCTAGAAGAGGAAGTGAGTGGCAACATGTGATTTTACTCTAACCCCCCCACCCCAGCCACCTTCCCTCTACAGTACCCTTCCTGGCTATTTCCATCTGCTTTTACTTGACCTCGATACCTCTGGGCTCTTCCTAGCTTTAAAAATAGAGAAAGGGGCCACAAGTCAGGACGTCTCAGGATTTATTATCTGAGGGTTTGACTCTTCTTGAGTTGACAAAGTAATTTAAAAGATAAAAACACAAATACGTCTGGTCAGTTTACCCCTTTTTCATATCATTGAATGACTTTTTGTTGCTCTTAGGAAACAGAAAAAAAAGGAACTCCTTCAACAAGCCCTCTAAGAGTGTCATGGCATAGCATCTTTCCAAATCTGTTTTCAGTCCCTCAACCTCACATGGTTCCTGTTGCCATTATTTCTTCTCTCCTGGCTTTCTCTGTGTTTGGAATTCTGATTGGTCCTTTTATCTACGTAACACCTGACCCTTTCAGATATCAGTTTTACTTGATGAAACCAAGTCCTCCTATTAGAAACTCTTTTCATAAAACCCTTCAGAGTTGCAGTTTTCTGTTTGTATGTGGGATTATTTAATTGACAATCTTTCACTAACCTATAAACTTCATGAGGTCAGGAGCCATTATTCTTTTGGTCTGTGTTACAGCCTCAGTATCTAAGGGATGGTGGACATTTAATAAATATTTGCTGAAAGAAAGGAAGAAGGAAAGTTCCCTAATGTGTAATCATCTGTAATTTCCTTGAAGCACAAATGTGAACAGAATGTGGTTCCCAAGGTTATGATGAGATGAGTGTCTGTAATTCATAACAGTGTCTGCACTGCAAGTTTTGTTATCTTCTTCTTAGATATGTGTGCATTTCATGAAATATCTTGGGTGTAAGAGTTGTATTATGCAAATTCTGAGGAATCATGGTTTCCTTGAGCCTTCTATTTTACTGCTTTAATTGAGTCATTTCCGTATTCAGGAACCTTCTTATTGCTCCCATTTGCCAAAGGCTGGACGCCAAATTCCTGAACCTGATGTTCATGACTGTCTATAATCCTACTCCACCCTAAACATCTCATCTTAATACCCATTATTTTCCAACACAAACTTGCCACCCCAGCCACCCCCAACACTGCCTCCTAAAATCACCATGCTTATTCTTCAAGGTGCCCTATCTTCTCCCACCCACTTATCCAAATCTATCCACAGAATCACAGAATGTCTTGGGGCTGAACAATCTTAGTGGTTATCTCCTCCAAAGTCAGTTTGAGATCCTTCTTTCTGGGCCGGGTGTGGTGACTCACACCTGTAATCTCAGCACTTTGGGATCCCAAAAGAGATCTTGTTTTGTTTTTTGTTGTTGTCGTGTTTTTTTTTTTTTTTTTTTTTTGAGTCAGGGTCTCACTGTGTCACCCAGGCTGGAATGTAGTGGCACAATCACGGCTCATGGCAGCCTCCATCTCTTGAGCTCAGGCAGTCCTTTTATTTCAACTTCCTGAGTAGCTGGGACTAAAGTATGCACCACCATGCCTGGCTAACTTTTTTAGAAGTTCTTTTTTTTTTTGAGTTGGAGTCTCACTCTGTCACCTAGACTGGAGTGCAGTGGCCACTCCCAGCCACCGCAGCCTCGACCTGATGGGCTCCGGCGATCCTTCCGCCTCAGCCTTCCAAGTAGCAGGGATTACAGGCGTGCGCTACCACACCCAGCTAATTTTTTGATTTATTGTAGAGATGAGGTCTCGCCAAGTTACCCAGGCGGGTCTCGAACCCTCAGGCTCAGGCAATCCACTCACCTCGGCCTCCCAAAGCGCCGGATTACAGGCTGAGTCACCGAGCCCGGCCTTAGAAGTTTTTTGTAGAGACAAGATCTCACTATGTTGTCCAGGCTATTCTCGAATTCCTGGGCTCAAGCAATCTCCCCACCTCAGCCTCCCAAAGTGCTGGAATTATAGTCATGAGATACTGCATCTGGCCTTATTATTTTTTTATTTTAGATTTATACAGTGCAGGTTTGTTACATGGGTGTATTGCATGATGGGGAGATTTGGGCTTCTATTGAAACTGTCATCCAAATAGTAAGCATGGAACCCAATAGATAGTTTTTCAACCCTTGCCCTCTCCTTCCCCCCTGCTTTAGGAATCCCCAGTGTCTGTTGTTCCCATCTGTATGTCCATGTGTACTCATTTTTACTGTATCTTAACTATCTAAAGAACAGGAATGAAATCTTTCACTTTTTTGTATCTCCTCATCATTCTCTAGACAATTCAGTGTCTATAGTCAGTACTCAAAAAATTTCTACCAATACACATTTAACTGTTGGCAAAAATGCCAGATTTCCAAATCTTGCATGAGCCTATTTTATATTAGCTTAGATTCTTGTGGTTCTCACTAACAGTAAAAGTCCCATTATTATAAGGACACTAGAGAATAGTGTCCAAAAAAAAAAAAAAAGAATATCATGCCACCCAAAGGCAGGGATGCAACCAGGCCTTATGAAAAAGCTGGAAAGTTGTCGGTTTTTCTTTCTCCATCTCTGAATCTCTGTATCTCTGCCTCATTCTATTTGTACAGACATTTTCTCTTTTGTTCCAGTCACCTGTTGTAGTGTAACTGCTTCAGAGCTCCCAAATTTACATAGTACAGTTTCAGCCTTGTTCAGAGACTATCAGTTCCTACCGTCATTACCAGTTTTGGGAGAGATTTCTGATTGGCCCATCAAGGTCAGGTGTCTACCCATCATCCAATCAGCTGTGGCCACAGGGCAAGTTCACTGTTAAGTATGGATTCTGGGGGTCTACCCCTAGTATATGGAGTACTTCCTGCAGAAATAGAAGTCAACTAAGTAGACACTTGTATTTACCTACTTATCTATTTCCACCCCCAACTCATGTAATAAGGAAGTATTTATTTAAAAAGAATAAGCATAAAATGTTAGTTGAATGAATAAAACAGGACATTAAATGCTATTTTTAAGTAGTTCTTTTGAATACCCAAGTTACAGTACTGGAGCCTAGCTTAATAGTAAGTGATTAAATTAAGACACTGTTCAGATTATCTAGGCCATTGTTGTCTGATAGAAATATAATAGAAGCTACATTTGCAATCTTAAATTGTCCCATAGCCACATTTTTTTAAAAAAGGAAAAAATAAACAGTGAAATTAAGTGTAATCAATTTTATTTAGCCCAGTATATCCAAAATATTATCATTTCACTTTAAAACCAATATGTTTTTTAAAAACATAAATTTTTGGAGTCAAAGTCTCACTCTGTCACCCAGTGCAGTGGTATGATCACAGCTCACCGCAGCCTCAACCTCCTAGGCTCAGGCGATCTTTTCAACTCAACTTCCTGAGTAGCTGGGACTACAGGTGCCTTTACTATGCTGGCTAACTTTTTGATATTTTGTAGAGATGAGGTCTTACTATGCTGCCTACACTGGTCGAGCAATTCTCCTGCCTCAGCCTCCCAGAATGCTGGCATTACAGGTGTGAACCACCACATTCACCCTAATATAAAAATTGTTAATGGAATATTAAAATGTTTTATATGATTCACAACCCACTCTGCATTTTACACCTACAACAAAATCCAGTTCAGACATGAAATTTTCATCAGAAATACTCTATATTTAGATTTTTATAAAATTTTTCATTGAAAATATAGATTCACATTCCTGTTTTTTTCAAACATAAAAGTTTTTCAGTCACTAAATCAAGTGATTTGATTAATTTTTCAATTTAAAGAAATTACAGTTAAGTGAAATTAACATTGTACTTCCTCAACCACATCAGGCACATTTTGGGTGAGAAGCTGATAGTGTGACTCCCGAATTGGACAGCACAGGATTAGACAGCCCCTTTATTTTACAAATAGTGACACTGAAGCCTAACTAGGAGAAGTGACTTGCCTAAAAGTCACAAAATGAGTTGACAGAGTAGGGACTAAAAACTGGGCCTCTGGTGCCTCACTGCTACCCTCATCTCCCTCTACTGTTCCTTCCCTGTGCTATTTCGGGTCTGGCCCAGGGGCCATTTATAGGTCTGCCCTGGGAAATAGCTCATATTTATAGAGCTTTGGTTGATTACCATCATAATCAGACTGAGGTCTCTACATCACTTTAATTCAAACAAGAAAATGCAAAGATAGACTACTGAAGTGAATTCTGAAGACCCCAATTAATTGTTTAGGGAGAGGTCTAAAATAAATCATTGCAGAGCCCGGTTCATCTAAAAAGGAGTTAAGATGTTGGAAACTCTATGCTGGCAATGTGAACACAACATTTTGCAAAGTGCTTTTATAGGAATGTGTTACATTTGCCTGCACATGGAATGTTTGAGAGTAGGCTGTCAGCTTTTTAGCCACAAGGATAAAAACAGAAAGAATAGTAAAGAAAGTCCCAAATGGCAATTGACATTTGCTGTTTGGTTGTCATGATTCCTTGAAGTAATTTACTTTTATTGGTACGACTGTGGATTAATTGAAATCAGACAGAAAAATCCATTTCTCTTCCCAAGAGAGTTCTTAATTGAGACTAAGAACCAGTGTGTCTGGTCTAGATGGAAGATCACATGAGTCACAGTGAATTCAGCAGAAAAAAGGCTTCAGTTGTATGTGTTCTGTCTCTTCTCACTGATACAAGGGCTAGATGAGTGATTGAGAGTCCTGGTTTCTAATGCTTCTGTTAAAACTTGTGCAACCTTGTTCCAGCAACCTCTCTACTCTAGGCCTTGGATTTCCCATTTTTTAAATTGGTGGGACTGGATCACCAATTATCAAATATCTTCAATTTTCCTTCTAGAGCTAAAATATGGTGATTCTAATGACATAGGTCTAGATGATTTTGATTGCTTAACCAAGATGTAGAAGCCAGAAGCACAAGCAGAAAGGAATGGTTTGTGCCCTGGGCATGCATGCCTCTAATTCTGGTGTGACTGGGGTTTGACACACATTAAAGAAAGCAAAACACAAACAATCAAACTGGGCAGTAATGCTGGTAATTAGATTAGTGAGATTAGAAGGCTGAGTGAGTACTCCCTGTGAATATTCTTTGGAGACCTTAAAGTTTCCAAGCCAGGGTTTTTCTCCCTCAGACTCTCTAATTGATATTTGCGATATTTCATCCCAACTCCTATGAAGACAGCTTTCTTCAAGAGAACGGGGAAAATACCAACTTTAGGCCCAATAAGAAAGCACATAAGTGTCTCTCTACAAATAGCTACGCAATGGAAAGCAGTATAAAGTGTATCAGTGAAGAAATGGCATACTATGTTTCATCTAATTCCATAAATCTTATGGTAAATGCTCTTTGAGACTCTCTGTGTCTAATATCAATACAGAATAATGTGTCAAATTATTTTAACTAATAAACCAGTACACTTTCTTGAATGAGGCAGGAGATGGAGAGGAGAAAGCATGCCAGACTTAGCAAGTGCCCCGGATGATTTTTAAAGCTCAGTTTATTTCAGCCCATTTCTCAAATTTATCAGTTCTAGGTCGACAGAGGCGCTATGTCACATATCTTGTGGAATTCATATATCATCTTTTTAAAATTTATGTTTAGAATGTGTATGGATATTTTTGTTTTTAGTCTTTAGAAACAGCCATATTTCTAGTTATGGAATACTTTTAATTTTAATTTTTTTTTTTGAGTTGGAGTCTCACTCTGTCACCCAGACTGGAGTGCAGTGGCCGCTCCCGGCCACCGCAGCCTCGACCTGCTGGGCTCCAGCGATCCTTTCGCCTCAGCCTTCCAAGTAGCTGGAACTACAGGCGTGCGCTACCACGCCCGGCTGATTTTTTGATTTATTGTAGAGATGAGGTCTCGCTGCCCAGGCAGGTCTTGAACCCGCGGGCTCAGGCAATCCACTCACCTCAGCCTCCCAAAGGTGCAGGATTATAGGCTGAACCACCGAGCCTGGCTTAATTATTTTTAATTGTATCTTTTATTCATTTAGTGAAGTCATGGATTTGGTGCTCCTGGTACTTTGAAATCCTTAAGGAAGTGTAAAGTTTTTAACTAATTCATCAGTGGTAGTGACATGCTAACAGGTCAAGGATATTGGCTTAATACCATTGAGTCAGTTTGCATCCTAGAATACTACATGTTATAGATATACAGGAATAGAAAACATGTGGTTTTTTTTGTAGTCCTAGCTAGTGCTGCTATAATTAACCCAGAAAATGTAAGACAGAAACTACTACAAAAGAAAGTAAGAAATTGAGAATATGAAGTCAAGAAAAAAGTGTTTATATTTAAAGCAGGTTCTATATTTCTTCTTTTGGAAACCACACATAGAGTGAATAAAACATCGAATTCCTGCAGTAATTCGATTTACTCTTTGTGTCACCTCTGACACTCTGTGTGACTGTCAGTTTTTCTAATCCTTCACATTCTTCTGGTGAAAGAGAGTTACTTTTCTTCTACTGAATGTTGTGAGTTAATATTTACATAAAACTACTTAAGTTTAAAATGGTCTTCTACAAAGAACCTGAAAGTTTCTTAGCGATTGTTATGCTAAACCACGAATTGAAAGGTTGGGCTGGAAACATCTGGCAGGTCTCCCACAAAAGCCAACGTGGTCAGGAAAAGACCACCCCTCTCCTTTTCTCCTCCCATCAGGAACCCAGAGATGTCAATCTCCAGAGTGGTGGTCTCTAGGCCCCACCTTCTTTAGCATATTATTGTGAAGGTATGTCAAGTTTATTGTGAAAAGCAAAAATGTGGTTTCTTTTGCCCCTGCCAGCTCTGGCATGTCACCCTGTCTTTTCTCTCTTCTTTCTCTAATAAACTTTGTTTGAAAACTTTAAAAAATAAAACAAAATGGTCTCTGAAAAATAAGAAGCAGTGATAATGCTATTTATTAAGGTAAAGGAAAAAATTACATCTGTGAATTTGACAACCATTAACCATCCATTTCATAATGACAATCTCAGAAGAAGTGAAAAACAGAAATACCTGCTATCATCTCAAAAATGAAATACTTAGTTCAATGGGCTTTATTGTCTCTGCAAATCATTGACTATATTTAATTTAAAAGTACAAAACTGCTTGATGTTCTAGTTAGAACTAGTTTCCTCTGTTACAGGCAGGCAGGTCAAAACTGGCTGACATTTAATATTATTTGTTTACTTTGATTTTATCTTTAATAAATCTAGAAATCTCAAAAAGTCAATATATAACTGGTTAAACAAATTACTAAAATATGGAACTTTGAGTTAATTGTACAAACTTTGCCAAAGGAATTATGGGCAAACAAGAGTAATGAATGAAATTTGAAATCAAGGCTTTTAGAAATATGCACTTTTCAATTGTATAGTAGTTAGTTCATATCAACTATCAAACTGTCTATGGCTTTTTGTTTGTTTTTGAGTTGGGGTATCACCCAGTCTGGAGTGCAGTGGCATAATCACAGGTAAATGTAGCCTCGACCTCCTGGGCTCAGGCAATCCTTCCGCTGGGACTACAGATGTGTGCCACCATGTTCAGCTAATTTTTTTGCTTTTATTTTTGCAGGGATTCAGTCTCTCATGTTTTCTAGACTGATCTTGATCTGCTGGGCTAAAGTGATCCCCCCACCTTGGCTTCCCAAAGTGCTGGAATTATAGACATGACCTCCGAGCCCAGTTCTGTCTATGATTTCAAAAAGGCAAACTTTAGAGAAGGATTGGATTGTGGGGTTTCCATGATTTAACTATAAGAAAGTACAGGATTGGGTTGAAAATTTTACTGAAAAGTGTTGATTTTGTTCAGACTATTGGTTTAGGTATGTGAAAATGGGGGGAGAAGCAGTTATAGGCCAGCACCTTGGGAGACTGAGGCGGGAGGACTGCTTGAGTTTAAGAATTTGAGAACTTGGCAGCATAGCAAAACCTTGTCTCTACAAAAAATAAAAAATTAGCCGAGCGTGGTGGCTCACTCAGCTACTTGGGAGACTGAGGCAGAAGGATGGCCTGAGCCCAGAAAGTGGAGACTGCCGTGAGCTGTGATCATGCCACTGCACTATAACCTGGGTGACAAAGTGAGACCTCAACTCACAGAGAGAGAGACAGAGAGAGAGAGAGACACAAAGAGACAGAGAGACAGAGACAGAGAGAAATACCCAGAATTTCCATTGTTACAAAACAATTTGCACAGTAACATGTGAATGAATTGATAAAGGCTGTTATATTACAAAAATACCATTCAAACAGTTTTTAGAGTACTTGCTATGTTCTGTATCCTAGGAAATCTGTTTATTACTGATAGCGCTGACTGTGTGTAAGTTATCGCTGCCTAAATAGAGAGAAACTTGCAGAGCAATTTAGCAACCAAGGGGAGGCTGACAACCTTGAAAAAGACCTATTAATGATGCAAGTATGAACTTGCGTGTGCTTGAGATAAGCATTGATTTAATGAAACAAAGAATCCATCTGAACATGCTGTGAAAACACAGTCTTTGAAAACTTGGTTATGGTGAGTTGAAATGGCCACTTGAACTAATTTTCGTTTGAGTATTTGTTTATTTTACTTATCTGAAGCCAGAGCCAACAATCCTAAAAGTTTTGAATGACATGTCATGTTTCCAGGAATTGGGGCTTTCCTATCTGCAGATAAACCAGTTTCCTTTTAGGCTGGATTATATTAGTTAAAAAGGTTCTGTTAAATGAATGTAAAATGGCCCCCTTGTATAATTTAGAATAAATAAATGACTCGTCTTTCCCCACAGAGATATTGTGCTGGTAAGCTGAGAAAAAAAAAAAACTTGGTGATTTGATTTATTTTACATAACATCAGTTACTCTGAGTACAATATTTTAATTACAATAGATGCTATATTAAATTATTTATGATTTTAATAAGCCAAGTCAATTTTAGCTATTCCTAATGATATTTTATTATTCTTACTGCAGCATTTTAGCAATTAAAAATAAATCAAGGCCAGGAGCAGTGGCTCAAGCCTGTAATCCCAGCACTTTGGGAGGCCAAGGTGAGCGGATTGCCTGAGCCCATGGTCTGAAACCAGCTGGGGCAACTTGGCGAGACCTCATCTCTACAATAAATCAAAAAAGTAGCCAGGCGTGGTGACACGTGCCTGTAGTTCCGGCAACTTGGAAGACTAAGGTGGAAGGATCATCTGAGCCCAGCAGGTCAAGGTTGCAGTGGCCCTGAGTGTGCCACTGCACTCCAGCCTGGGTGACAGTGAAATTCTGACTCAAAAAACAACAACAAAAAAAACAAAACAAAACAAAAAAAACAACAAAAATAAGTAAATCAGAGTCTCCATTTAAAAGATCTTTATAAAAGAAAATATGTTAAAATTATATGAAGTTTGTAAATTTATAACCAATTATATTTAAGTAATATAATATTAATTTTTAAAATATTAAAATCTATTCTAATATACTGATAAGTTTTTTCCTAGTTATCTAAGCCTGGCTCGACCCACAGTCACGTAGAGCAGGGATTGGCAGATGCCCTGTGGAACAAATCCTTGTCTCTGCATTTGTTTGTAAGGCCAGCCAGCTAAGATTGGTTTTTATAGATGGACATTTGCAGTCTATTTGATGATAGAGAATACTGACTTTGAATCCCAAATAAACAAGATGTTAACCCAAAATAAAGAATTCCATTCTTATTAGTAGATCTGTATTGCAAAAGAATGTAGTACATCCAATTATGTGTTAGTTTTCTACTTTTTTTAAAGAGTCCTATCTAGCTCTGTCACCCAAGCTAAGGGGAGTGGCATGATCATAGCTCACTGCAGGCTCGAAAACCTGGGCTCAAGTTATCCTCCTGCCTCAACCTCTCAAATTGCTGGAATTGCAGGTGTGTGAATCACATACATAACCAGCCATATCTCCAATTATGTAGCAGAAACTATATTCAATTATTATTATTATTACATTTTGGGAATTTTGTAATAATAATTTTGTGGAAATGTGTTCTTTTTATAAATGTACCTAAATAGTATCTTTGACTTTACCTCTTGGTACTCAATGCCTAAACTATTTACAATTTGGCTTTTTGCAGAAGAGTACGCAGACCCCTGGTATGAAGAATTTTTCTCATTTATGTATTTATTTATTTATTTGATTTTCATAAAATGTTTATTATCTTAAATCCAATGCATTCACAACATGTTAACACTTTAAATGTTTATCATTTCCACCAACTGCATTATCGAAGCAAACCAAAATAAAGCACTTTTATTATTGATGTAATCGATGATTATTAATACTTTAAAAAAAGGACCTAAACTTTCCCCAAATTGCAGCACAGGTAGTTTTATTGTATGTTTCATCTAGTAGATGATTTTTAAAATAGTGTGTAGAAATGAGTAGTTTCAAACTGAGTAAATATATTCTACCATGTTATAAAAGCCACCAAATCAAAAGTAATTGCCAAGCTGAATAATAAATCACAAAGAAATAATAATTCTGCCTTGTACAGAAATGTGCAGTGTTTTCAAGGCTCTTAACAGTTACCTTCTAATACATATCTCCAAAGCTTAACTTAGAGTTGGAAGATGAGTTTCACAGTGATGTAATTTTAACCTCCATTTACATTCATTTTAATATATTACTAAGATGTTTATTCTATGACACAAAGGTGCTTTCCAGTGTTCACAATTTACAGTTTCAATTTGTACATATGTAATTCACTAACATAGGGACAGTTCTTACTATTACAAACTATCCCTAAAAAGAAAAGTAAAACCCCACCTTACATAGAACTCTGAACATGGTATGACTTAAAACAGATTAATGCAACATGGTTTTTAATATTTTAGCCGTTTTCTAAATACCAGCATGTAAACTTGACTATTTAAAAATATATGAGAGTTACAACTTTATTCACTGAGAAACTGTGCGATAATTTTCTTCAACCATCTTTCTCACTTTAACTCAAAAAACTCATGACTTGCTGGTTCTGTAGTAGTGAGTTCACTTTTGCATCCATTCAGCAGAGTTTCTGAGCAACTCCCATATGCCAGGCATGGTTCCAGGCATTGAGGACACAACAGGAAACAATACTTGAAAAAACTTGTAATGCTTCCCTCATGCAATTTATGTTCAAATTATCTATATTATCTCCTCACAACTACCCCTCATGGAAAGTTCCATTAATTCTATTCTATATACAGGCAAAGTGGGATTCAGCAAATTTATGTAGATTGCCCAGAGTTTTTCAGCCAGGATTGAACCCAGTTTTGCTTGACTCCAAGGTTTGATCTTCTAACTAATAGACAGGACTGACTTCAGGAGCTGGGTTCCACGCTTGATTTAATGCTTTGCTGTCACAATCTTGAAATTCTTAAGTTTTTGAACAATAGTTTTTGAGCAATGATACATTTTCATTTTGCATTGGATTCTACACATAATGCTTCTGGTCCTGCCAGGGGCAAAAGTGCTTCCTCTGTCTCAGACCACGTTCCTACCAACAATGTTTTTTAAAACACCCACATTAATGTGTCTGTTTAGAAGCCTTGATATCTATCAAACACTTTACAGTCATAAGCTACCATTAATCAATTGTTTTACATTTTAGTCTACCAAAAGACTGGAAGAGTCTTGAGGGTTATGACTCTCTCCCACAGTAATTTTATGATTCCGTCTGCATCTAAGAATCTTGGGAACACAGTGAACAGAAAAAATATTCTTCCATAGAATTAAGTCCTATTAATATCTGAACTTTGCTAAGGATAAGAGTTGGCTCTGTCTTGGCTTACTTTTCTTCCATGGAAAAGCAAAATTTTACCATCAATGCTTTCCTCTGATCTTTATGCATTTGTAAATTTCAAAACAGGTTATTAGAGCTGAGTTAAACAAGGCACAAGAACTGACCTGTTTTGTTCTAAAGGAAATCTTTGTCCAGCAGCCAGTGACTGAGACATTGATGGCTTTGAAGAGTACTCTGAGTTTATGGCACTTATTAAACTAGATGCTTTGTCTCCTTTCTTTTATATCTTACAGCCTAGTCATTGTTGGATAAGCGAGATGGTAGTACAATTGTCAGACAGTTTGACTGATCTCCTGGACAAGTTTTCAAATATTTCTGAAGGCTTGAGTAATTATTCTATCATAGACAAACTTGTGAATATAGTGGATGACCTTGTGGAGTGCGTGAAAGAAAATTCATCGAAGGTAACTTTGTGTTCATTGGAATTGTTTTTCATGTCTGGCCTCTAAAACCTATGCTATTTGGTGATGTTGGGAGGGCATTTTGTGAGATTTTGATTTTATAGATTTTGAATTTAAAAATATTTTAAAGATGAGTACAGAACACAAATAGTTATGGTTATACTGTAATACAAATATACATTTGAACTTAAATATAAAAATAAAGTGTCTTTTTGTTTGTTTGTTTTGGTTTTTTTGGGGTTTTTTTTAGTTGGAGTCTCACTCTGTCGCCCAGACTTGCTGGGCTCCGGCGATCCTTCCGCCTCAGCCTTCCGAGTAGCCGGAATTACAGGCGCGCGCTACCACGCCCGGCTAATTTTTGATTTATTGTAGAGATGAGGTCTCGCTTGCCCAGGTGGGTCTCGAACCCGCGGGCTCAGGCAATCCACTCACCTCAGCCTCCCAAAAGTGCGGGATTACAGGCTGAGCCACTGAGTCCGGCTTAAAGTGTCTTTATACTACAGTGTAAAAGCAGCTCTGCCTTTATCTTTAATTTTATTTCATAATTGAAGTCCTCAAAATCTTCCTGTTAAATTACAAGTGTTCATTGAAATGAAAAATTATCTATAATGAACACCTATTCTTGCCCTTTCATTTATAATGTAATCACTCCATAGGTCACAAAAAAGGTGTGCATTTTGGCTCTTCAGAGTCATTGGATAATTGGTCATCACCAGCTTCAGGATTTGGGCATGACAATACTTTGGCTTCTAAGCATGTGGATTAATAGTCAGTGCACTCCAGAAATTAACAGTGAGACATTGTAGCTCAAATTCTGGCTCTGTCACTAACTAGTTTTGTGAACTAAACTTCTTTGTGCCTCGCTTTCCTTATGCCTAAAATTGGGACAATGGTAGAATCTGTCTCATAAGGATGACATTAGACAATTTGTGATGAATGCTTTAATACTATGCCTGCCAAAATAAATGTTAACAAATTTGGACATTATTGTTTACAGTGCTGTGTCTATAAAAGCAGGGAGACCTGCTTTGATGTAGAGCTCAAAATGGCCAAATTTTAGTCTACCAGACTTCTATAAGTTTACTTTATTTCTTGTTTTTTTGTAGACCAGGTCTTGCTATGTTGCCCAGGCTGATCTTGAATTCCTGGCCTCAAACAGTCATCTCACCTTGGCCACCCGAAGTTCTGGGATTTCAGGCACGATCCACCACACCTGACCAGCTTCTATAAACTGAAATCCAAAGTTTTTAAACATGATTTCGTACCTTAATACCTAAATACTCTCTCCTCTGTCCCTTTCAAATTTCAGCTCCTCTTTAAAACCCAGCATCATCCCATTTGTCCTCTCCAATCTTGGAATTTTTTTTTTTTTTTTTTAAAGATGTGCAGTAAGCCGGGCTCAGTAGCTCAGCCTGTAATCCCGCGCCTTTGGGAGGCTGAGGTGAGTGGATTGCCTTAGCCCACGGGTTCGAGACCCGCCTGGGCAGCGAGACCTCATCTCTACAATAAATCAAAAAATCAGCCGCGCGTGATAGCGCATGCCTGTAATTCTGTCTACTCGGAAGGCTGAGGTGGAAGGATCGCCGGAGCCCAGCAGGTCGAGGCTGCGGTGGCCGGGAGCGGCCACTGCACTCCAGTGTGGGCGACAGAGTGAGACTCCAACTTAAAATAATAATAATAATAATAAAGATGTGCAGTAAAATCAAGGGTTAGGTATACAAATGTTCATTATGCAGGTACCCTTGTTGATGAGATGTGCCCCTCCTTCCCCAGGCAGATTCCCACTACTATCAATAGGAATTCTTCCCATACTAGTAACTTTATCTATACATTTTATCACTCTATTGTTTTGCTTCTAATTGCTAAAGTCAGAATGCATGTACAATTAATCGAATCTTGGTGTCGATATCTCTTTCATATTACTACTACAGTTAGTGTGCTGATGGCATTCATAGGAAGTAGCAGTCACAAAAAGTAGGATATAGCACACAAGGTGCCACTAAGGAAATAGTACTATGCACTGAGGTTTTAAAGATGAGTTAGGTGTTTAGTAAATGGTGATGCTGGGAAGAACATTGCAAATAATGAAGAATGTGCATTTACTAATCATGGCACTTTGGCGGGAATTCAGGAGATGGAAGACGATATTTCTCAGTTGTTTTGGAGATTGAGTTAATAAATATAAAACACTTACAATAGTACATATTAAGTTGGTCAGGTGCAGTGCCTCATGCCTATAATCCCAGCACCTTGGGAGGGTGAGGCGGGAGGATCACTCAAACACAGGAGTTTGAGATCAGCCTGGGCAACATAGTGAGATGTCGTCTACAAAACAAATAATTAGCCTGGCATGGTGATATGTGCCTGTAGTCCCAACTACTTTGGAGACTGAGGCAGAAGGATCTTCTGAGCCCAGGAAATTAAGGCTTTGATGAGCCATGATTGTGCCACTGAACTCCAAGCTGGGTGACAGAGCGAGACCCCAACTCAAAAAAAATAAGAAAAAATAAGGATTGTGCATAGTCAGTGATGGGTAGATGTTTATTATTATTACCTGCGTTTTTTCATAATCATTCATTTATGTGTCCCTACAATATAACTTTTATTTGCCTTTTAAAATTTTATATAAACTAATCATACTATTTTTATTCTTTTGTTACTTCTTTCACTAAGTGTTTCGTTTACAAGATATATTCACTTTGAGACACATAACTGTATTTCATTCTTTACTACTTATAGAGTACTCCATCAATTCAATATATCACTATTTATTAAACCACTCTGTTAATTGACATAAGGGTCACAGACATTGCTGCTAAGAACTTTCTTATGTGTCATATGGTGCATACATGACAAGGGTTTCATGAGAGTGTTTATCTGGGAGTGGAATTTCCAAATACAGGATGTGGGCACATGTCCGACTTTACCAGATAGTATCAGTTGTATCAGCTTACATTATATCTACTAGCAATACATTAGCATCCCTTTTACTCTGTGTCCTTCCCAGTATTTACAATCACCAGACTTTTAAAATTTGGGGACATTGCATTTGTTATGGAGGGATTTTTTTTCTTTTCTAAAGACTGGAAGTCCTCATAATGGAGAGGCCTTTTAAAAATTAATACTTCTGTTTTAATGAGACTCTCTAAATAAAAATGACCCCAATTGGTTGTCAGGATTATCTCATTGCTATGACATTTTGTTCACTGAGACTTGCTTCACCCCTTTGCTTTTGTCACGAGGTAAGCCTCAGACTCAACTCGAGATTACTAGCCTGCATTACCAGTTTGAACTACATACATTAAAATGGCTGTCTTAGAATGTTAGTTTTAAGAGTTCATATACTGGAATCTTAAAAGGACATGTTTATAGTTCATTATCTTGACCTCAGTTAAGTCTGTGTACCCTTTGAAAAATACCATCATGTTGTTTTTTTCCTTCTAGAATGTAAAAAAATCGTCTAAGAGCCCAGAACCCAGGCACTTTACTCCTGAAGAATTCTTTAGAATTTTTAACAGATCCATTGATGCCTTCAAGGACTTTATGGTGGCATCTGAAACTAGTGATTGTGTGGTTTCTTCAACATTAAGTCCTGAGAAAGGTAAGACTTAAGCATTCCCAGTTCACATGTAAATAGCAAGCTTGGATCTTACCGTGCAGGAAGAATGTGCCTCTGAACGAAATATATGTATAGCTATAAAACATAAAAAAGCGATTATCAGTGACACAAAATAAACTAGTAATTGTAGATTTGTTGATTTCCAAGCTGGCCAAAACAATACTCATTTTCAGATTAAAGAACTGTGTGAGTAAACGGTATGTGAAATGGTCATTCATATATATTTTTTTAAATTTTTATTTTAAAGATGTGGGGTACAATTCAGGGTTTGATATACAAATGGTCATTGTACAGGTAAAGTTTGGGCCTCACTTTGGTACCCACTTCACCTGGTTTGATATCAGGTACTCTTATTGATTGTGTCCCTCCCCCTCCTCCTGGTGGTTTTCCACTACTGCCAATCCCTTTCTTGTAATATTATGTGAATTGTTCAGGGTCTACTTATGAGTGAGAGCATGTAATACTCAGTTCTTTGCTTCTTTGATAGATCACTGAGTATTACAGACTCTAAATCCATTCAAGTTACTGCAAAGTTTATGATTTTATCCTTCTTTATGGCTGCATAATTTTCCATTGTGTATGTGTACCACATTTTTTTTTTAACCCAGTCTACTTTCAATGGGCAGCACAGTTGGTTCCATGTTTTTGCTACTGTGCATAGTACTGCAATAAATATGCATGCGCTAGTATCTTTTTTGTTGTATTATTTGAGTTGCTCCAGGTATATTCCCAGAAGGGGGGTTGCTGGGTCATATGAAGGTCGATTTTTATATCTTTTAGGAATCACCACACTGTTTTCCAACAGAGGTTGTACTAGATTACACTCCCACCAACAGTGTAAAAGTGTTCTTTTTTATTTTCTAATATTTGCTAGTAATGTACAATTACATTATTCTTCTCCTCCAGTCTTCTTGATGTTCCCTTCTCAAATCTCTTTCTTAAGGATCTAATTCTAAGCTTTGAATTCTGATCCTCCCCAGTCACTTTGTATGGAGAATCTTTTTTCCCCTCACTGGATTACTATAAACAAAAATAATTTCATTGTTTTTATAATTTTATTGCTTTAAAAAAATGAGAAATTACCAACAATTTGTCACTGTTCATTTTTATTAGCATGTGTATGCAATAAATCTTTGTTATACAAGGTGATTCTGGTGAGCTTTTTAGTAAAATAGAACAGCAAGACTCAATATGAAATAAATAGGATCTAAATTATCTAGATTTGGGAAGCAGACCTGACAAGTACTCTGGTATTACACCTTACCTTTTGGGAACTCTGTAATTCATATAAGTCACCATGCAACACTGACACATTATTGCTTTCTATTTAGATTCCAGAGTCAGTGTCACAAAACCATTTATGTTACCCCCTGTTGCAGCCAGCTCCCTTAGGAATGACAGCAGTAGCAGTAATAGTAAGTACACATGTCTGATTTAATGCATGCATGGCTCCAAGTAGCATCTATAGGAGTATTGCATGGGCTTCAAGGAAATTTTGACTATTATTGCTATGAATACTGTTCTGTTACTGTTATTCCTCTTATGGTCTTCCTGAGACTTAAGTTTGTAGAGTTGGGTTTCCCTAGAGCTTGAGATGATGCTTAAATAATTGGGCTAAGTTTTCTGCTAAGATTATTTTAGATAAGGCATGAAATTAATTTTAGAAACATGATTTTCACCTTTTTCATTGTAGACATACAATACATTTTGTGTGAAATGAGCCTGACAGAAATGAAATTTTAAAATTTAATATACAGATCCTGGTTGTGTAGAATTCTACAGATAATTTCAGTTTTGTGTATATCAATATTTACTACTGTGTGTTTGTAAATTTGACGATTTTGTTTATTTAACTATAAAATTATATATTTGAGGAAGAATATGCTTATTTTCATAAAATGTATATCCTCCTTGGCCAAGAACCTGGTTCCCTGGAAGACTATGTTCTCTTTTCAAATCCAGGCAAAGGTTGTTACAAAGGTTATTATTGGATTTACTAAATACTTGCTAGCTTCATGGAAAGTGTCGGAAGAAAATAAAATCATCTTGTGATCTTAGCTTTAAAAGTCATCCCTCTATCACTGAAGCAATGCCCTGTGCCCCACCTCTTAATTACTGTCTGTCTAAGTCTCAATGTCACATAGTGAAGCCACCCTCATCTCACCATCCCAGGCATTGCCACATTGTTTCCTCAATGCCTTAACTTTTTCCTTTTGCCATATATAAGTTCATATAAATTTCAGAATATTTTATGTTTTTAGTTTTTATATATTTTATAACTACATGTAATTTTGAGTGGATTGCATCTCTTTCTCATGTACTGCTTTCTGCCTTCAAGTCTAACATGTCTGGCATTAAAATGTCTACTTTTGGGGGGTTAGTATTGCCTTTACTTCAAACCAGTCTGTGTTGCTTTACTTCAGATGTGTTTTTTGTAAACAGCATGTATCTCCCTATGTAAAAACAATTGTAACCAAGACTGGTAATCTTTGCGTTTTAACCATTTTAGTTCACATACAACTGTTTTATTTTTATATGCACACACATATATACCTGCAAATATATGTGTGTACTTATTTCTACCACCTGACTTCATGCTTTGTATTTGTAAAACCTGGAACGGAGAACTCAGAAAACTCAACTATGCAAACTCAGATTTCTAACCTACAGAGCTGTGAGACAATAAATTTTTCTTTTTCAAGACCCAAAAAAAAAAAAAGAAAATCATCCCTTAAGACTTATAAATGGGGTATTGTCATTTGTTCAGGAACCTAAAAGACCTATCTATAAAAAGGAGTAACTAATGTATTAAGAATCCAAGACAGTCTATAATTCAGAATTTTTTTAAAAAACCCTTCTAATATACAACTTACTTTAGAATTTTTGATGCCAAAACCTGACCTGAAATGAGATGAGGCTATTTATCCTTCTAAAAATGAATGTTTATACATTTCACTGCAGAGATATTATTGTGTTTATTATAGGATGCTAGCCAGGACTCAAGGGGGATAGCATATGTTATACAAAATTTGTAGGACAGAATCTTCTAAAGTTTGAAAATCTGAATTACATATATAGCAGATCTAAAGTTTAAAAAAGGGACTAGGGCCTAGTATGTGTGTTGGTCAATTAAGTTTTTTGTTTTTTTTTTAAGAAACCAAGATTTTTGGCTTAAATTCTCTGCTTATAGTTCATTGATTTCTAATCTTTATTATTTCCTTCATTCTATTTGCTTTGGGTTTAATTTACTGAACTTGTTTTAGCTTTAAGTTGGAAAAATTAGGTCATTGGTTTTAAGTGATTTTCTTCACTAATTATAAACACTTAAAGGTAAAAATTTTCTTGTAAGCACTATGTTAGCTGTATCCCACATACTTTTATATGTTGTAGTTTCATTATCATATTTTTCTAAATTTTAAAAAATTCTTCTTGTGATTTCCTCTTTGATTCATGGGCAATATAAAAGTAGGTTGTTTGATGTCTAAAAATTTGGGGTGTTTCTAGATATCTTTTTGTTATTGGCTTGTAAATTAAGTTTGTTATTGTAGGAAAACATACTCTATAATCTTTTGAAATGTATTGAGACTTATTTTATGTGCATTATTCAGCTATTGAGTATAACAGTCTGAAATATGGCCAAAGTGATTGATAGAGGTTTTCATATCTTTCATTCCTTATTAAATTTTTTATCTAATTTGTTAACAATTCTGAGAAAGAAGAATTAAAAATATTTTCTTTTTTTGTAGATATGTGTGATTCTGTTTTTGGTTCTGAGTTGTTTGCTTTATATGTTTTGAAGCTCTATTATTATATAGTTATACATCTATTATTGTTATGTTTTTCCTGATTAAATGACCTTTTAATTTCACTGAAATATCCCTCACCACCTCTGGTAGTGCTCTTTGTCTTGAGGAGTTATTTAGTCTGATATTAGTAAAGCCTATCTTTCTTTTGCTTACTGTCTTCATGGCATGTCTTTTGCTTTCCTTTATTTTCAACCTATTGTCTTTATTTTTAAAGTACATCTCTGGTAGGTAGCATATAGTTGGTTCTTGATATTTTATCTAGTAGATCTCTGATTTTTTTGTTAGAATGTTTCATCCATTTATATTGTTGCTGCTGGTGAAGAGAATCTTTTTTTTTTTTTTAATTGGAAAATGGCTTTATTTTGTCTTCCATGTAGCAGGTACTTTTACTAGATATTAAATTTTGGGTCAGTGGATTTTATTTTTCTTAAAATGTCACTCTTGGACAGGTGTGGTAGTTCACGCCTGTAATTCCAGCACTTTGGGAGGCTGAGGTAGGAGGACTGTTTGAGCCCAGGAGGGTGAGATCTGCCTGGGCAACATAGTGAAAACTCATCTCTACAAAAAATTAGCTGGGCGTGGTAGCATGTGCCTGCAGTCCCAGGAGGTTGAGGTTGCAGTGAGCCATGATCATGCCACTGCACTCCAGCCTGGATGACAGAGTGAGACCTCACTCAAAAAAAAAATAAAAAAACAAAGTCACTCCATTGTCTTCTTGCAGCTATTGTTTCTGAAAAAAGAAGTAGCCATCAATTGTTTTTCCCTGTAAATATTGTGTCATTTTTTCCTCTGCTTTCTTTAAAATTTTTCTCCTTTGTAGCAGCTTAATTAGAATACACCTTGGGGTGGTTTTCCTTCTAGATGTTTGTTAAACTTTTTAGATCTATGTTTGTTTACCCCAAATTTGGAGAAAATTTGGTCATACTTTCTTCAAATATTTTTTCTCCATTCTCTCTCTCTTGTCTTTCTGAGATACTAATCCTGCATATTTTAAGCAGCTTGATATTGTGTCATAGTTCAAAGAAGTTTTGTTCATGTATTAACCTCTTTTCTTTCTGTTCTTCCGAATGAGTAGTTTCTACTTGTCTTTTTTTAAGTTCACAGATCTTTTTTTCTGCTGTCTCTAATCTGCTGATTTTTTTTAATCCAGCAAATTTTTTATTTCTAAATTTATATTTTGTGTTTTAAGTTTTCAGTTTTTTATTGCTGATATTTTCCATCTGCATGTTATTTTCCATCTGCATGTTCGTTATGACAATATTTTCTTTTTTATCTCTTAAACATAATTATAATAGTTATTTTACAGTTCTTGTTTCTTAATTTCAACCTGTAGGTCATCTTAGGGTCAGTATCTATTGATTCTTTTTCTCCCTGATTATGGATCACATTTCCTTTTAAATGGTTAGTAGTATTTGAATATATGCTAGATATATAGATATTGTGTTGTTGCATGTCTTCTGGACTTTTTAGCATTTCTTTAGAGGTTGTTGAGTTTTGTTCTGGTAGGAGGTTCAATTACCAGGAAATGACTTTATCTTTTCTGTTAGACTTATTTTAAACTTCTTAGAGATCAGGGAAGGTAGCCTTATTCCTAAGGCATGGAATTTTTTAGATATTTCTAGAGTGCTCAGAAAATCTCTCTAATTTTGCTTGTCAGAACCTCTTTGTCCCCCATTGATGAGTGACTACTATGATCTCTGTTAAGATTATAGCTTCTGGCTGGGTTTCAGTGGCTCATGCCTATAATCCTCATACTTTGGGAGACTGAGGCAGGAGAACTGCTTCAAGACCAACCTGAGCAACAGAGTGAGACCTTAGCTCTACTAAAAAAATTAAAATTTAGCCAAGTGTGGTGGTACCTGCCTGTTGTTCCAGCTACTCAGAAGGCTGAGGCAGAAGGATCACCTGAGCCCAGGAGGTAAGACTGTGGTGAGTGTGATCATGCCACTACACTCTAGCCTGGGTGATATAGTGAGTCCCAGACTCAAAAAAAAAAAGAAAAAAAAAAGATTATACCTTCCCAAAAGTTGTATTTTGTTAGGTGTTATAATGTCAGCCTGTGTGTTTATACCAGTAACTTAAGGAGACTCCTCCAGAGCTTTTTGGTATTCCTTCTTTGCACAACTCTCTTCTTGCAAGTAGCCCATATCTACCAACTCCAGCCACACCCACAGCCCTGAACATCAGTGTTTGCCTCCCTGTCTCAGTGATACCATGTTGCCTTTGGACTCTGTCTTTCATATCTCCAACTATAGGTGCCTCCCAGCCAAAAGAGCTGGCAGCCAGAAAGCTGGGACAAATAAGGACCTCACTTTGTGCATCTCCCCTCTCAGAAATTATACTTTTGTGCTCTTGTTGGCTAATTTCTGAAAATAGTTCCCTCAAATAATGTGTCCAAAAATCAGTTATTTAGGGAGAGCTAGCCTGTTACCATCATGGTTGGAAACAAAAGTCTTTCCTACTGACTTTAAAAGACAAAGTAAATATAGAATACCTATTCCATCCCATGCCTTTGAGTCTGAGGGTACTTTTTAAATTGCAAAAATGAATGGACAGCCTTCTTCTTTGTTCATTTTTGTTTTCTTTTTTTCTTTTTTTTTTTAAAGTTGAGTCTTGCATGGTCTGCAACTTTTGACTAGGTGGTGTCCCTCATGAATATGCCACTTAGATATCTATGCACATGACAAGCTTTTGAGGTGCTCATATTCTAAGAAAAACAGATGTAAATAAAATACTCATAGTACAGCATATAACACATATCAGAGAATTATGTACATTTTTTCAGTTGTAACATAAATGAGGTAGAACTGATTTTTGGAGAAGGGTCAGGGAAATTTGAAGAATGCATGCTTGTTTTCAAGAATAAGACTTAAAAGCTGGCCATGTCAGTCAGAGGAATAGAATGTATGAAGATGTATTTCAGAGATGAGAGTGGGTAAGGAAGAATCATGAGATAATATACACACCTATGAGTTATCCAAAGGGAGTTATATTTACAAAGGAATAGTGATAGCTCTTTATGACAAGCTAAAAGATGTTTCAGTTTGAGATTCTTACAGATAGTACTTGAATGATATAAAAAAAAAATGCTGCCTTTGACATTGCCTTATACATCTTCCAGAAATAGTCTTGACTCAGCCTGCCTGGACTCATACCCAGGCAAGTCGAACTCTCTTGACTTTTCAACCAAGTGGAGGATGCTAATATCTCCTTCACAAGGTTTCTGTGAGTTTTAAGTGAGTTAATACACTTTTGCTTGGAGCCATACTTGATGTCTAGTAAGAGCTTGCCATTAATTGTTAGAACAATTAATTAGATGCCATAAAGACCATGGATCAGTATATGGTGATCCTGTAGAGAACTCTGGATGTGAATCAAGGAAGGATGCCCATTTGTCTGTTTCCTAAATGCCAAGAGATCCATGTTCACAGGCATGGTGCCTCTAAACAGGCTCACTCTAAAAAGTTTAGCAAAATGGTAGCACCGTTTTTTGTGTTCTATATTTCCATAGGTGTTGGTTATTGTAAGTGGAACCAAACAAGTCAGCTCCTAAGGTTTTGGGACAGTGGACTGTTTTAGTAATCATGAGATATGATTAAAATGGTCATAACCCAGGATTTAGTATTATTCATATCCCATCCAGATGAGCTCCCTCTCCCCACCAGGTCTCTGCAGATAGTCTTTGCATAAAACCAAATCTTTGTTATCAGCTTGGGCTTTGGCCCCTAATACTCTTCCTTGGAAGTTTGAGGCATACAGTTGAAATCTCATGGACTTCTTGGGGATAGTTACAATGGCAAATACTGGAAGTCCTCCCCTAGGGATGTAAGCAAGTCTCTTCTGATAAAGTTGTTTCTCTCCCCCTGCAAGAGGAATAATACTATCCTGATGAACCCAAGGCCTGGTTCTTTAGCTCTATGCATGAATAAGTAAATAACAAAATGGAGGCAGCATTGACCTCTACAGGAGGTGAAGCTCAATCACCTGTGGGTCTTTTCTCCTCCCTACCTGTGTTGTTCCTCTCCCTCCTCTTCTTACAGGATAATTGCTGCTATGTCTTAAGAGGAGGGACTCCCCAAAAATGAAATTATCTTTTGGAGGGCAGGACCCTTGTAGTACAGGCATCCCGTGCTAGGTGAGTGTTCTAGGAACCCATCCGCATCTGTGTACCAGCTGGCATTGTTGTGAGAGGCTGTGTTCCGCTTCAGTGAAAATTTCTGGAGATTCTTTCAACATGTTTGCCCATTTCATGATTGGTGATTTTCAAGAGCACCTGCCTGCACGCTGCACTGCGTGTTCCACAGTTTCTGACCAAAAATGGCATGACCCCCTGTACCCCACCCTTCCTAATTCACCCAATCTTGCCCTGAGCGACTTATTTTTGTTTACTCGGGTGTAAAAAGTCCTTCAAGAAAAACATTTGGCTGATATGGAAGAGGTGAAACAAAAAAATGGGAGAAGCGCTAAAAAGCAACAAAACTGACAAGTTCAAAAACTGTTTTGAGCAGTGGAAAAAGCATCTTGATAGGTGTGTTGCATCAAACACAAAGTACTTTGAAGGTGACTGAAGTTTTTAAACATGTAAGGATAAATATGAAATTTCCGGGGCTTTTTTTATGACCCCCCCTTCCCCCATAGTCAGATTCCAGGATTTTCTTTGGCTCATAGTCCTGGGAGTGGAACTGTCAACGTGGCTATGAAGTCACAGTGCTCAGAGCAAGTGCAAGCTTTCCTTAATGAGGCCTCCCACACAGTTTTGTTTGAAGCCCCTTTCTTAGGTGCTGTCCTCCTGCCTGAGAGAGGTATTGAGTAGCAAGTTCTAGAACATCTTTAGTAAGCTTTTCCTACCTTGGCTAGTGAGTATACTCTTTTCTCTGGTCTGAGTGGTGAAATCCAAGATGCGGATTTGGTCTTTGGATAGATCAGGAAGAACAGGATGTTTGGCTGCCTTGATTTCAGGGCATCTGCCCGACCACACATACAGAACGGATGTCTCCATAGTACCACCCTGGCTCATCAGAATTTTCCATTGGGTTTTGGAGACAAAATATTACTTGCTTTCTTTGTCCTCTCTGAATACATTGGCTAGGGCCCCTCAAGGAGATCTTCTAGTCAAATCTATCATCATTACACGCCAGTAATCCCAGTAGACAGTGGGAGCCACCACAAGTTGACCGTCAAGGAAAACCACAGATAGCCAAATTATTTCTTATTTTGCTTTGTGATGTGGTCTCACTGTATTGCCCATATTGGTCTTCAACTCCTGGGCTCAAACAATTCTCCCACCTCAGCTTCCCAAGTAGCTGGGATTACAGGCATGTGCAACCATGCCCCCAAATTATTTATTTACAGATGGTAATATTAAAATCCCTAAAATGATAGGAATTACTTATAACTATGAATTCATTTCTTAGAGAAAATACTTTTATAGAAGGTGGTTAAATCCCAGACTAGCCCACATAATGTGATATAGTCCTTAAAATAATCATGTTATTGTCATAATAATACTGCTTTAGTTATAGCAAGTCCTATCTTGTAACTCAGATTTATTCTGGTGAGAAAATTCATATTGGGTTTCAATTTGAAATGTGTGAAACATATCTCACGTGGACTACAAGATGTGGGGTGGGCCAGAAGAACTGTTAGTCTCATTTTACAGAGGCACTTCATGTTTATATGAGTAGACAATCCCACTTCCCACAATTCCCTACCTGAGAACTGCCTGAACTATACACTTTACCCCTCCCTCAGTCTCCGCTCTCACCAACACACACACATGCATGTGAGCATACATGCTAACATCCTATCATTACAGTCTCTTTGAAAACGTAGGCATTATAGGAATCAGAATTAGAGAATTTCCTGCTCCCAGTTCACATATGGTGGGAGAATGGGCAATTCTTGTTTTCCCCAAAGTAGATAAAATCTGTTTGTTACTTCTCAAGTTAAATCCATGAATTTATTTTTTCTCTGTTAAATGCTGATACACAATAAATTATTTCTTTTGTATTATATATTTTAGGTACTTTATAGGTTAAGTAGGTTAAGTATCTACTTGCTAAGTAATAGATATACAACGACTAAGTTGTTCTTTGTAAGAAGACATATAGAAAAATCTGTCAAAATGAGTTTCCCCTTAGGAGGAAGAGATGGCTTGCAGGAGATGTGTTTTGTTGAGCTTGTCATTCTGCTTCTTGTGAAAGAGTAAGACAAATTCAAGGAAGGTGTCCAAAGCCAATCCCATATCTTCTATCTCACTTAGTTACTTATTTAGAATTTATCAATATGGGGCAGCACTGGGGCTTTCAACAATTCTTTTGTGTTAGGCTCTAGCTTTCCAACATAAAAAATCTGAAAAATCACACCCTTAGTACCTTCGTGCCTGGCACAGTGACATCCAATTAGTATGTATTGAAGATTCGAATAAAGAAACAGCCATGTTTCTAAGCATGGGATTCCTAGAAATACTATACCCACAGTGCACATATAAATATTAAGTATTTGCAGCAGGCCAGACATAGCTGAATGCATACAGACCCTAATCCAGGTTGCAAAATGTCATTTCTAAAATTTCTGGGCAAGCTGTCAAGAGCGATAAAGTGAAAAGACATTAAAAGATAAAGGCACAGGAGATAGATTTGCTTGATAGTATAAATTATTCCCACCCTCCCACCCCCAGGAATACATCAAGTCTCTTTTCCACATGCATCAACATTAACCAAGTCAAATCTCTATCTCTGGGGTTTCTTTCTTTTTTTGATGCACTCATCTTTTGGAGATTTCATGGACATATATTGTTTTTGTTTTTTATTTTAAAGATATGAGGTACAATTCAGGATTAGGTATACAAGTGGTCATTGTACAGATAAAGTCTGGACCTCCCTTTTGTCCCCACTTCACCTGGTTTGAGGTCACATACCCTTATTGCTTTTATGTGCCCCCCACCTCCCCTGGCCTGTTTCCGGCTACTGTCAAACCCCATTCTTAATAGTATTATGGTAAATGTTCAGGCTCTGCTTATGAGTGAGAATATGTGATAGTCAGTTCTTTGTTTCTGTGATAGATCACAGAGTATGATAGACTCTAAACCAATCCAAGTTGCTGCAAAGTTCAAAACAATACTCAGCAGGAAAATCAGCCTTTTGAATACTTTAAACAGATATAGGTTGAGAATGTATTGTGGAAACAATTAAGGATAACCACAGCATAAGAGCAAAACCTCTAGGATGGATGCTGTATTCACCATTGTGTTCTTTAAATTATAGGGAAAGCTGAAAATTCCACTGAAGACTCCAGCCTACAATGGGCAGCCATGGCGTTGCCAGCATTCTTTTCTCTTGTAATTGGCTTTGCTTTTGGAGCTTTGTACTGGAAGGTAAGTGTTATTCTTTTCTTTTTTCTTTTTTTTTGAGTTGGAGTCTCACTCTGTCGCCCAGACTGGAGTGCAGTGGCCGCTCCTGGCCACCGGAGCCTCGACCTACTGGGCTCCGGCGATCCTTCTGCCTCAGCCTTCCAAGTAGCCGGAATTACAGGCATGCGCTACCACGCCCGGCTGATTTTTCGATTTATTGTAGAGATGAGGTCTCGCTGCCCAGGCGGGTCTCAAACCCACGGGCTCAGGCAATCCACTCACCTCAGCCTCCCAAAGGCGCGGGATTACAGGCTGAGCCACCGAGCCTGGCTCTTTTCTTTTTTCTTGATCACTCAACTTTACATATTTACTTGTTCATATCATATTTACATAAATAATTAACAAATTTTCGTTTTCTGAGAATCTTATTAAGAAAACAATGAGTGCTACCTTAACTTAGAGTTTCAACAAAATTTACATTTTAGAAAGATTTCCTCCTTTTTGCATTCTGTCTAGAGAAAATCTCTCTAACTAACAATCAACACTTATTGGGAACTGGTTTTAATGGCCTGAACTGAAAGAAAGTTGGTTAAAAACCATATGATGTGCTTAAAAGCCAAATAGAAATGCTATTTGTATCCTGTGCTATTTTTTAAAATTTCTCTTCCTTTAGTTCTCTTCTTATTAAAGCCTGTCTAAAATTTTTAAATGTGCTGAATCATTGTGACTCAGCTTTTTGAAATGCTTTTGAATTTGATTACTATTTAAATCTGTCAGTTTCTTTATTACTGTTTAACCTCCAACATCCTAAAAATGATGAGTCAAAAATTCCACACAGTTTTATTTTTTATTGCAAAAATATTTTGCATGCTACATGCTGAAAAGACTTATTGGAGTTATTGACATAAAAGATAAAAATGAAAACTACTTACCTCTTAATTAGCATACCAATTCACTGACATTTTTCCAACATATTTCATTGGTTTTTTCCAGAAGAAACAACCAAATCTTACAAGGACAGTTGAAAATATACAGATTAATGAAGAGGATAATGAAATAAGGTATTTTGCTTTGCTAAATGGGTGCGTGAGTAAGAGTGACATTGCCATTTTGCATACTGTGCACATGCTCATCTTGTCTTTCAGAAGCTGTTCATTCATGACCTCCATTCCCAACCATTGAGTCCCAGCTCTCTATCCTTGTTTCTGACCTCCCTTCCATCCTTTATCTCTATTTTTCTGTAGAAAACCTTCACATAATTGTGTCCATGACCCTTCTTAGGGTAGCAGAAAAGGTCACCCCTGCTTTCTTATTCTAATAAGCAATAGAATCCTGCTTTGACTCCTGGTCAGAGAGCTCCAGAGATACATTTGCTTACGTTCTTTGTTTTCCACACTTTTGCAAAAACATTTTGATTCATTTCTCAGAGTCTTTTCCCAAGCTTACTCTTTTGGTAATAGTCATAATTGTCCTTTATATTTTTATGATTTCCTGAATTGCTACCACAATTTTTCTCTTTAGCCTCTCTAAACTCAACCTTTGTCACATCCTACCTCAAACCCAGGCTCATGGTGTCACTTCTTATTCAGGTTTATTCAGTGATTTTTCTCTTGTGTATTTAACATTTTTCATATCACTCTGACTTTCAGAGTTCTTGACTTATTCAACATAGTCATTGTTTTCTCCAAAGTAAAATACCTAAATTGTTGTAAGATGCCTTTTAATTTGCTCTTACCCTCATGACGCTTTTACCTTACCCCATATTGTTCCAGAACTAATACTTTAATTTATAACTGGCTATAATTTTTATTTGGTATATTTCTTTCCCTCATAGCATGCTTGTATGTATCCATAAGCACAAATGAAATGCATATAAGCATATGTAGTATGTGTATATGCATAGAGAGAGGGAGAATTTCTTAAACTACTTGGGAAGACTACGTTGAGACACATAAAGTCTTCCCTAAAATAATACTCAAAACCATAAGCCTCTCACTCAGTTTTGCTATCTTCTGCTACTGTATTCACAGAAAAACTGCCTTTCACAATGCCCAGATCATGGTGTGCTTCAGAATCTCTGTCTAAATGCAAATAAGCATTTTTCTTGTTTTTCAGTATGTTGCAAGAAAAAGAGAGAGAGTTTCAAGAAGTATAATTGTGACTTGTATCAACACTGTTACTTTCGTACATTGGTAAGTTTTTAGAATTCAAGTTGAAATATTTATCAAAAACTATAGGGCATCTTAGGTGGCAAATTTAGAAACAGACTTCATTGATAAGTCTTCTATCAAGCACATGTCAGTGTGTTAACTGAAATTGCTTCACAATTGAATTGTGCATAACAAATTCATTGTGTCTTCTCAAGTTTTGAAAGGAAAGCAGTGTAGGTCCTGATTAGTAGATTCATTGAGTATGGGAAATATACAAAAAAATCAACAGTTGGATGATGACTTTTGAAGCCAGAAAATAAAATGGACTACAGGAACAGAGCACATTAGGACTAAAATAAATTTTACTTAGATGTGACTACCATAACATGACAGTGTCCCATGTGTTAGATACTGAAACAAGTAAAAAATTAAAAACTATTTCCATGTTATTTTAAGGAAAAGAAGAAAGGGTCAAAATATTTAACAACCAGGAAACTAGAATTGTCAAGATCAAGTGCCACCTGTCAAATGACTGTTAATAATTATGCCTCCTTACAGTCCAGAGCCCAGGACGCATTGAGTATATGTGCTGTGATTACGAGAGTCTGTGGTGGGATTGTGGGAAGGGGAGTAGACATGGCTAGAAGCTATTGGTGTTTGTTATTGCCATCCTGTCTACTTTCTCTGCTGCAGACGCCGTTGAGGGAACACCTAGGGTGGCATTACCTTGATCCAGCACTGATCTTGCTCTCCCTTCCTTTTGCTTCTGCTAACTGGCTATAAATTTTGATTTCACTCGTGGAATCCTGGGTACATCTACCACAGTGGTGCATGAAAGTTCCCTCCTTTTCCTAATGTCTCAGTTCTTCTGTGCATTCTCTCATTGTCGGGGAATTATTTGGTCTCCTTGCTTATGGCGAATGTGGTCTGAGTTTTTCCTTTTCCTTACAGGTCACTGTCCTTCCAACTTTCACTCCTGCCCCAAATTCAGAGATTTCTCTCCAGACTGACTCTTCCTCTGGGGAGCTGGGTCACAGAGTGTTTTGCCTCTCCTAGGAGCTCACTTTTGTAGTCATAGAACATCATTTTTCAACAACCCAGCATAAAATGATATAATAACAACTGTGTGGCATATTTGTCTAATACTTTAACCTTGTTATTCCACAGATTTCTTCACTTTTGCCTTTAATCTTGTCCTTGAACTTTTTTGTCCAAAGCATGAATAGCACCCTCTTTTTTCCATCCCCCATCCCAACTTCTCTTTAGGCTCATTCTTCCTTTCTATTAATATAAATGGATAGACTCTTCACTCCACCCTTTTTATATTCCCCAAGAAATATTCTCCAAGCTGAAATCACTGTTGCTCCTAGAAACTCATATCTCTGCCTTTCAACCCCAAGACAAACTTCACTTTTTTTTTTTTAACAGTCATTTCAGTTTCCTTAAGGCAGGCATCCACAAACCACACATTAGTTAATTGAGCCTTCAATGCTCAAGTAATGTCCTCCATTGGTTGGTTTTAGATTGCACTGGTTTGGGTATTGGTCTCTTTAATCATGTGGCATTTATCATGTGACATTTGAAGAGTGGATTAAGAGAGGGAAAACCCAGCCACTTATATAGGAAGAAGAAGGTGGCATTTTAAAGCAACCATAGTTAAACAACTTAGACATATATCTAGTCAGATAACATTCAAGGGCAGGAGATAGATCTGTCTGGTTCTTGATGTATCCCCAGCACCTTTTTGCCTGTGCGTTGTAGGCTTTGGATACACGTATGTTGGTTGAATGAAAGACTGAGTCAATGAATGAGCTCTCAGTGGATGTTTCACATCCATTTATGGCAAAGAAGATGACTCATTTGAAGTAGAGTTTATTTTTATCTTGTATGTTTGTGTTTAATTTGCTGTTTTGGATCAATGGGACAGCAAGATGTGCCTGCCAAGGGGAAATATACTCATATGGGAAATCTATTCACTTATTTTTCTTAACCTGTGAAATATTACTCATGTATAAAATGAATCACATTTATCAAGTTTAAGAAACCCAGAATTGTTCAGGAAAAAAAAATAAAACAACTTACTATACTTCCTGAGTTGTCAATATGAATGGATGGCGGACTGAATGAAGAAGTGACTAGTTATCCTTTATAGAGCATCTTACTCATTATCTCTGCAAAGCCTTCTCAAGACTCAGCTCAGTATTGCCACCTTCAAAAAGCTGACTTCCCAAATGAAAAAATAATCTCTACTTATGATTCTCTAATTACATTTCATATGACCCTTGATAGGACATCACAGTTACTTAAATAAACATTTTGCTACATTTTCAAAACCATAAGCTCTTAGTGGACAGGATTTGTTTCTGAATTTAATTTCAGAACCCCACCAAACTATATGACTTATACTTTGTACATATAAGTAATGAATAAATATTTGTTGAATAAATGAATGGAGAGATAAATGAATATCTTAAAGAATTGTAGTAATGTGAAAATAAAATTTATAGAGACAAAACCCTACATATATGTATGAATAAATAAGAATTTAGCTGGACATTGTGGCTCACACCTGTAATCTTAGCACTTTGGGAGGCAGAAGCAGGATGACTGTTTTAGCCCAGGAGTTCAAGATCAGCCTGGGAAACATAGTGAGAACTCATCACTACAATAAATAAAAAAAAAAGACTGGGTGCGGTGGCAAACACCTATAATCTCAGCCCTTTGGGAAGCCAAGATGGAGGATTACTTGAGCCCAGAAGTTCGAGACCATCCTAGCAAACATAGCAAGACCTCATTACTACAAAAAATCAAAACATTAGCTGGACATGGTGGCCTGCACCTGTAGTCCAAGCTACTCGGGAAGCTGAGATGGAAGGATTGCTTGAGCCCAAGAAACTGAGGCTGCAATGGGCCATGATCATGCCACTGTACTCCAGCCTGGGTGACAGAATGAGACCCTGACTCAAAAAATAAATATTAAAAAATTTGCCAGGTATGGTGGCACACATTTTGGGGGTGAATGCAGGAGGATCACTTAAGCACAGGAGGTGGAGGCTGCAGTGAGCCCTTGAACTCCAGCCACTGCACTCCAGCTTTAGCAACAGAATAAGGCCCTGACTTAAAAAGAAAATAATATTTAAATGATAAGGGAAAAAAATAGGAAAAGAAGGGGAAACAGTTAGCCCATCACCACAAATCTGCAAATCCCAAAATCAAAATGTGTATATATCATCTGTAATTGTTTATTGATTACCTATTATCTAGAGTAAAGCCTTATGCTTGACCCTGAACAAATAGAGATTCAAAACCCGCCAGGGAACTCTAAGTCTAGTTCTCAGGGATGTGTATAGTAGAGGGAAAGTCTTGGGAGAACAAACCATGATGTGGTGGAAGAGAAAAATCTTTGAAAAAATAAGAATAACTGTAGTAAAAAGTACCAAGATAAAAATGAAATATGAAGTTGTAGTTATACATTTTAAAAATAGATATAATTTGGATTATAATCATTTTCTTGGTTAGCAAGGAAGGGGGAAACACAGGGAATGACTCAGGCTTATGGCAAGGATTTCTCCCTGAAATGGAAGTTTCACCAATGAAAACAAATTAAATCAAGACAAATATTGGACCACCAAGATAGAGAACATGGAACGGTTAGTTCTCTGAAGGAACTAGCCTACATTTGGGCAGTGAAGAGAAGTAAGGAAGGTTTCATAGTTTAAATACAGGGAAAGAATGTGAAAGAAATGTAAAAGTTGCACCTTAAAAAAACAAAAACAAAAAAGGCACAGTAGCTCATGCCTTTCATTCCCACACTTTGGGAGGCAGAGGCAAGAGGATTGCCAGAGTCGAGGGATTTGAGACCAACTTGGCGGGACCTTGTCTCTACAATAAATAAAAAAATTAACCAGGCATTGTGGTGCCCACCTGTGGTTCCACTACTTGGAAGGCTGGGGTGGAAGGATCCCTGGGTCCAGGAGGTCTAGACTGCTGTCTCCATGAAGGTGCCACTGCACTCCAGCCTGGGTGACAGAGTAAGACTCCGACTCAAAAAAGAAAATGCCAGCGGGGCTCGGTGGCTCAGCCTGTAATCCCGCGCCTTTGGGAGGCTGAGGTGAGTGGATTGCCTGAGCCTACGGGTTCGAGACCCACCTGGGCAGCGAGACCTCATCTCTACAATAAATCAAAAAATCAGCCGGGTGTGGTAGCGCGCGCCTGTAATTCCGGCTACTTGGAAGGGTCGCCGGAGCCCAGCAGGTCGAGGCTGCGGTGGCCGGGAGCGGCCACTGCACTCCGGTCTGGGCAACAGAGTGAGACTCCAACTCAAAAAAGAAAAGAAAAGAAAATGCCATACTGAAGTTGTGTTTATTTGACATCACACATTCACACATGAGAACAGCTATGTGAAAAGTTAAAAATCTACTTAATCACTTAGCTGATGCCAAGTATCCATATGCGACCACCTACAAGAATTTTTCATGTATTGAGTTGTATATAGCAAAGATTAAGAAAATAAATAAAATGGAGATAAATTACATGAAAAGCTTTATCTATGTTAGTGTACTATGGGAAAATTTTACTCTATTCTTCCTACAAATATGATTCCAGCAAATTCTAGTGGGTTCATTGGTGGATACAAAGCTTAAAATAATTTAGCTGTGGCCAGGCACAGTGGTTCACACCTGTAATCCCAGCAATTTGGGGAAGCTGAGGCAGGAGGATGGCTTGAGGCTAAGAATTCAAGACAAGGTTGGTCAACATAGTAAAATTAAAAAAAAAAAAAGTATATATATATATATATATATATATATATATCCTAATTGTGTCCTCAAATTGCTTATGGCCTATAAAAGGAAATAAGGCATAGGCCTAATAACCAATATTAAACAATCAACTAAAAGCATACAAAATTTAAAAAGCAACAAAAAGGAGTTTACAGAGAAGGTGCAGTAAAAGATCAAAGTCAGAGCCACTGCAAATGGTTATACAAGACTCAACATAGCTCAAGATAATAGTGTGGAAGTTGTGAATGGTGTCTCTTAGAATCAGGCATGCCCACATACAGTTGCCTTATTTGAAGTGAGAGAAATCACTAGCAATAAGAGAAAGGCTTCTCTTTGTAAGTGATGAAGGTGGCATTTGTACTGAGCTGGCTCTTTACTGCAGATGGCTTAAACTCAGTCAAGAAGGCCCAAACTCTGTTCAAGGGTCAGGATGAAGAGTTGGACTCCAGTGGAAGTCACACATAAGGGTTAAAATGTGGAGAAGAAAGGGTGGTATCAGTTTGAAAAAGGGTTTGGATTCCAGGAACAGGGCTTAAACCTCATTAGGTTATATAACGAGCTATTGGGAGGTGGTGGGGGCCAGGGGGTGGTTGGGAAAGATGTGGTTGATAGAATGGAAACAGAGGTTTAGGGAAAGTAAACATGGGTTGCTGTGGCCAGAGGGATAGGAGCCATGAGCTAAAGGAAGGGAGTCCCTTGGGAGGTCAATCTTCCAATAGGATATGAGGGAATAACAGCTGAACCAAAGTTAGGATCAGGAAATAAGAAAGCATAGACCATTTTGGAGACACTGCAATAAAATAATCAACAAATCCTAGTTATGATGGGATATGAGGCTCGATATGGTGGGCAGGACTCAAGAATGATTTGAAGACTGTGGGACTTCCCAGATGGTGGTGTCATTGAACGAAAATGGAACATCAGGAGAAGGGTCTGTTGGTAAGTGTTGCTGGAACTGACGAGTGGCCAATTATGTTAGATTGGAACTTCAGAAAACAGTCAGGGCTGGAAATAATAGATTTGAAATTTCAGTCATCTACGAAGAATCTTAAGTGAGATCTTAAAAGACTGCTTAGTCACAGAGAAGGCCCAATCTGGTCAGTAGGAAATAGTATGGGTTTGTAGACACTCAGTTAGTGGTTTATTGACTTACCCCAGCATGGTGAATGTAGAAAGTAACACTCATTATAATTAGGCTTGTGGAGAGACTCATTAAGGAAACACAAACTGGAAGTTTCCTGTATATTTGAGTTAACAGAGAAGAAAATAGATCTTAGAATTGGAGTAAGGACAAGCTCAAGGCAGGCTTGAAAATTCAGGCCACAGGGTTTGAGAAGGATTGGTAACTAAATGGGAAGATTTATGATTCTTTACCAGTGGTTTTCCAAGAATTTCAGGAGCTTTTAGAGTTCTGTTTCTGAGCTTTCTTTCTGTAGACGGTTTGTAAAGCAGATCAGAGCTTAGCCTTGGGTTCCAGCCTTGGCTCTGTTTCTTAACTAGCTGTAGAATCCTGGATGAGTCAGCTTCATGTCTTCAACCCCTGGTTTTTTATATCTAATGAGATATAATAATTCTCTTCTTACTTCATGAGGTTGTTGCAAGAATCTGGAATATCGTTATTTAAAATGGTAGTTTTGTGGGGAAAACAGTTGTCAGTCTTCAAGTTCATTATCTTTGCTAAGTGACTGAGGGACAAAATAAAAAATAAATTTTCAATCTTGTTTCTCTACCTTTGATTCTCTACATTAAGCTTAGAATTGCAGCTATAGCTTTTTCAAAAACAATATTCTTTTGGTTTTTTTTAAAAATTCCCTTTTGCTTTTCTAACTATGCTTTATTTTTAAAATACATTCTATATATTTTGGATTTCTGAAGTTTTCTGTTAATGTCTCTTAATTTTTCTTTCTATATTTAATTCTGATTTCCTAAATACAAGTTCTCTAGTTCCAAGAGTTCTTTGTTTGATAAATTGTTACATAAGACAGTTTTTAATATATTACGTTTAGAGATACTGGAAAAAATACTGCAATTCTTATTACTCACACTATAGAATTCTGTAGATAATCTGTGTGATGATCTCAACACCTTTACACTAGTGATTTGTGATTCTGAGATTGATAAACAAGGACTAAAGTAGGGGAAGAGAGGCAGCAGGGAAGAAGAGAAATGCAAAACAGACACTTATTTGGGGTCTGTGACGAAGATAGAGTGATGATACTATCTGGGATTCAAAAAAAAAAGTGGAAAGTCGAAGCATCTAAAAGTTCTGTGGTTTCACACCACTACTGAAGAACTTAAACACAGTGTAGCACTCATGCTTCAACAAGTACAATAATACGCTGTGCTGAGGCCAAATGAACCTTCCCAGAGGCTTTGTCAGGATGCAGTGCCAGGATTTGTCTGTCTTTTCTTGGCTGGAAGTATTGAATGAAATTGTGCTGCTGCTGTTTTCCTCAGGTGGAAAAAGAGTTTGTTAGAACCTACCTAGACAGTCAGGATACTGGAACTGTTCTGCAGCCTTGTGATACTTTCTTGTTGGTGGCCTCTGACCAGCTTCTCCATTTGTCTCGGGTTCCTCTTTTCATGCTACTCCATCTGTCTCCATTTCTCCACTCTTTAGACATGGCCTTGTTCTCCAACCTTTCTCTCCTTACTACTGTCTACTACCTTTCATAGTCTTGCTAGAGAAATCCAAGGCTAAATAGTTTGATAACTTTCTTATCATAAGCAGATCATTGGTGGAATGTCTGGGGGAAATGAAAGCCACATTTATGCATTCTTGTGTTCAAAGAATATTTACTGAGCATTTACTATGTGCCAGGCACTGTTATAAGAGTGACGGGACAGAAATAAAGATAGGCAAGCTCCCTGCCCTTGTGAAGCTTATCTTTTAATGGGCGGAGATAGACAATAAACAATAAGTAGGATTATTTCAGATATTGTTGTGTTACCAGGGATATCACAGAAAATGACTGATCACTGCATATAAGAAAACATTTATCCAGTTCTTTTAAGCTATGTAAGTGAAGTATACATTGTAAATCTATCACTCATTCTGTGGTCATAGATGGTTTCAGCTATTGAGAATGAAATAAAAGGCAGAAAGCAGACACATCATAATCTCTCTTTTCTTTCCTTTCTAGGCTGGTAACAGTTCATGTTTGCTTCATAAATGAAGTAGCTTTAAACAAATTCATATTCTGTCTGGAGTGACAGACCGCCTCTTTATCTGTTCTTGCTACCCATGACTTTATATGGATGATTCAGAAATTGGAACAGAGTGTTTTACTGTGAAACTGGCACTGAATTAATCATCTATAAAGAAGAACTTGCATGGAGCAGGACTCTATTTTAGGGACCTGGGGGACTTGAGGTCTCATTTAGAACTTGCAGTTGATATTGGAAGAGAAAGCACGTGTCTTAGACTGCACGCACCATTTGCATGGCTCCAGAGACGTCTAAATGCTGAAAAACCACCTAGCTTTATTCTTCAGATACAATCTGCAGCCTGTATTTATCCTGGTCTCTGCAAGTAGATTTCAGGTTGGATAGTGGGGGTAATAATTTTTCTCAAAGGGATCTAATTAAAAAAAAAACAAACTCAGTAGCATCAACCACTGTGCGGCGTAGAAAGCAGTGGGAACTATGTGACTGGAGTGGGCAACATGTCACCTTTGTAATTGTTGGTTCGTGATATGGGTCTGATCTTGATCTCTTTCTGACTTAAACCATGCTCACCCATATCCCACTAGACAAATGGACATGGTTGCCTGGTTTTATCCATGGAGGGGAGCCAGTACTGAGTTACATTTGGCAGAGAGGAGACTTTCCAAACGAGTCAGTGCAGGAAGAAGCTATGAACACTGAACTGCAGAACAGTCTGCTGAGGAAGACATTTGGCACCCCTGGGAAAGTCCGCCTTTTTCCTTGACCCCTCTAGGGTGTATAAATCGTGTTTGCAAAATATATTATAACATGTTTATATTCTAAAACTATTACAGAACTATGTAAAGGGACTTAGGAGAAAATGCTGAATGTAAGTTGGTCCCATTTTCAATTTCCATCATGGAGAGAATAAATATAAATTATGATATTTAGTATCTAAGGTTAGAAAACCACACCCACATGCTAAGATGGGTGTTAAAAACTAGGTTACTTGGCTTTTACAAGAATGCAAGAAATCAGGAAACTTTAGTTATTTATAGTATAATCACCTGTTTAAAGGATCCATTTATTTAAAATCAGGCACTCTATATTCATTAAGGTTTATGAATTAAAAATAAAAAGAAAGCTTTATGTAGTTATGCATGTCAGTTTGCTATTTAAAATGTGTGACAGCATTTGTCATATTAAGAGTGAATTTGGCAGGAATCCCCAAGATGGTCACTGTGCTTTTAAACTAGAACTTGTAAGACATTATGTGAATATCCCTTGCCAATTTTTTTTAAGTCAAAGGAACATCTGACTAAAGTCAAAGAATAATTTCTTATTTTTCATTTCAATGAAGATTTTCTTAATATGTCATGAACATAAAGGAATGCAAAGTTTTCCATTCTAGCAATCTTTGTGATAACATTATTGCGATGTACGTTTTTAATGTGGCAATACCAAAGGGCATGAAAAATTAACTGCTAGCTTTCCTTTCATTTCAAAACTCCAAGAATTTATGATAAATGTTGGATTTTAGCTTATTTTCAAAGCTAATCCAAGTACAATTCCCAGTAAGTGGCCTTGCTCTTTTTTTAACCAAAGAGCCCAGGTGACTCCTACGTTCTTTCTTCTCTCACCTGCTGTGCTTCTTTTAACACCAGTCATTTCCCTAGGATACAACCCAGGTGCTTTGGGAAGCTGCATTAATATGTTCAGGCCCTCGGATACCTCATGGTACAATCAATTAGTAATAAAACCAGAGATCAGTTTAATTGCTGAAAGGTCTTGTCTCAGTGTGTGGCATTCATTGTTGTGAGGAAAATAGACATAGATTCATTTGAGTTATACGTGTAGGCTGTGTATAGATTGGAAAGATCGATACTTCACGATCTAATGGCTTGATTTATTTAACCAGTGGTGTCAATTTGTTTGGGCATATGAACATGCTGTTTAATGCACCTGAGAGTACAATAAATGTCCTTTTGTTTTCAAAGCTAGTAGCTGAGTTTTAACACTTGAGGACGTGGTCTTAGTCAATGGAGTTAAATAAACAAATTCAGCAAGTTCTGAAATCTGACATGATAGGGGAGGAGAGATGTGCCCTGCCTATCAAATGTGTTAGTTCATTGAAAGTTACATGGATTACCAATTTTTTTTTTTTTTTTTTGAGTTGAAGTCTCACTCTGTCGCCCAGACTGGAGTGTAGTGACCGCTTCCGGCCACTGCAGCCTCGACCTGCTGGGCTCCGGCGATCCTTCCTCCTTAGCCTTCCAAGGAGCTGGAACTACAGGCGCGCGCTACCATGCCTGGCTAATTTTTTGATTTATTTATTGTAGAGATGAGGTCTCGCCTGCCCAGGCGGGTCTCGAACCCGCGGGCTCAGGCAATCCACTCACCTCAGCCTCCCAAATGTGCGAGATTACAGGCTAAGCCACCGAGCCCAGCAGATTACCAATTTTTAAAACACTGAAGTTCAATAAAGTGCATAAACAGTAGAAAAACGCTCAACATTATTTTGGATGCTAGCTGCTAGGACATTAGCTGTGTCATATTTGCTTTGAGATAAAGTATATATCTTTGCATATTTTATCCCAGATGTGTTCTGAATAGCCTCTTCATAAATCATGGAAAACACACAGCTGAGATAGTAAACTATGATATCACCTTTTCAATCAGTGCCATGTCTCTGATAGTTCTCTCTTGTAATGATTCAAAATTGCCTTTTAAAATGGTCTCAGAAGTCTGTAGATTCTAAATTATACTGAAAGCTTTGCACCACTTTGTAGAAACAAAGTCTATAAAGAAACTGACTCTGTGATAAATGGTGCCTGTCAAGTGATATTGAAGTGTTCCTGAATATTGTGTTATAATCTAATGTCCTTACCACACTGCCACTTTTTAATGAGTCAGAGACCAATTTTTTTAATATGATAAAAGAACAAGTAATCTATCCTCTTAAAAAGGATTATGTATGTGAAAAATTAAAATTATGAAAATGTATGAGTTCATAATGAAGTATTTGCTTTTAGTAAGAATTAAATACATTTCACTGAGCATTAAAGTACTTTGGAGAAACTTTGTGGCACATTTTGGTATATTCAACTGAAGTCATAAATGAGTAGAAAAAATCCATTCAGAAACTATGGATTTTTAAAAATATTTTTCTGTAGCCAAGTTTTGGCTTCAAAATTTAATTCTAATATGGAGCTTTTAGTCATTCCATATCAATTTTTTAAAAAATGTATTCAAAAAGGCATTTTGGCATCATGCGATGGATGGTGCAAAAGATTGTCAGGAGCTTCTACTCTGTCATTAATAGATATGGTAAATCACCTCCCCTTTTTGGATCTCAATTTATTTATCTGTATGGTCACTCCTTAGGAGTGAGTCTCATGCTATATGACTGACAAAATAAAATAGAGCTGAAACTATCCCATACTAAATATTCAACTCTGGTCTTTGTGAATAAGCATCTTGACCATAAAAAGTCATTGCTGTTCTTGTTTCTAATGTAAATAGGGTCCATTAGTAAAAGTGAAATTCAGTCTCAAGTAGGGTGAATTGGATAACCATTTACAAAAGAGATTGCTTTATCTTTTGCTCAAATAAACGTTTTGGACCACCTCTGGAGAATGAAAACTCGTAGACAATTTAGTCATTATAGTCAGGATGAGATACTATATGTGTGTAACATTTGGAAATGCACCAAATTAAGCATTTAAATCTCATTTTATTGAAAGCTAAAGGCAGAAAATGTAAAATGTTCATAAAGTGTTTGAATGCCAAAAGATATTTTAGAATAAATTTATAAAGGGGTAATTCATAAATTACCTTTTAAAATTGGAAAGTGGGATAAGAGTTTTAAAGTAAGCCAGCTTATCTTTGAAACAATTTTATATTGAAACTTGCTTTAAACTGTAGCTATTCAGATCGCAATTCTAATTGGTTCATTTGTGAAGTTTGATAATAACAATTCATGGTGGTGTTATTTTCCATTAATTAATCTTGAAATGCCTTTGTAGAGATAAAATAATGGTACTTTCATTTCATAACAAGGTGTTGTTTTAGTAATAATCCATACAAAAGTGAATATTTTTGATCCTACAATGTTTTTTAAGCATTGTAAATTTCTCACTGCCATCTCCAATTACATCCTTACGATGTTTTTTTAACAATAAAATTTAAGATAATTGTTTAAACTAAAAACCACTGTGTTTTCAAATACTTGATTTCAGAGCTACAAGAGTCACTAAATATAATTTTCCAACCAAAAGATCCTATTCTCCTATTTCCTAAGGATTAATGTGTGATTTTAGTGTCCACTTGCCACTATTGTTTAAGTCAATGGACTTGAAAGGTATTCATTTAGATGGATGCACAGATATAACCCTAGTTCAGTCATCAATTGGAGTTTGCATATTGTAATGTAAATGTATGTCAACATGATTCTAAATAGTTTTATTATGACTGAAGTTTAATTAAATAAAAAAGGTTGTAAAATGTGATGTGTATGTGTATATACTGTATGTGTACTTTTTAAAATAGGTATATGTCCTGACCCTTTTTTATACAGGTTTGAATTTGAAATTACGTTATATATACATATACTTTATTGTTCTAAATAAAGAATTTTATGCACTCATAAATTTGCACTGTCATTTGATATCTTAAGGTTATCACACATGTTCACAACATAGTTGAGCATTAAGCTAAAATCAAATTTTTCTTGGAAACTTTTGTGATTAATCTAGATTTTGTTGAAATATATACAAAAGGAAATAAGTTATTTAAGTTCAATTAATATTGACCAAAGAAGATAAAGTTGAAGTAACATTTTAAGACATTTATAACTGAGGGAAAATACAGGAAAAGCATTATAATTTGCATAGTCACATTGAAGTGACTATTTACATGTAAAACCAAGGTCCAGTTAATGTGCTTAGAACATGCAAGCAGGAAGGAGAAATGGGTACAGCATAGGGAGCATCATGGGAGACTCAGTGATCAGGATAGGACTTAGAACAATAAAATAGTGATAGTGAGAATTAAGCCCAGTCTGAGCATTTTTCTTTCTTTTTTTTGTTTTTTTTGAGTTGGAGTCTCACTTTGTTGCCCAGGCTGTATTGCAGTGGCACATTGCTTATGTACACCACAGCCTCGATTTGTTGGACTCAGGCAATCCTTCCACCTCAGCCTTCCAAATAGCTGGAACCGCAGGTGTACACCACCATGCCCAACTAATTTTTTTGATTTATTGTAGAGTTGAGGTCTCACCATCTTGTCCAGGCTGGTCTCGAAAATGTAAGCTCAGGCAATCTTCTCGCTTCCACTTCCTAAAGTGCTGGGATTATACACATGAGCCACTGCACCCAGCCTGAGCATTTTTCAAAGCAAGAACCTATAAAATTTCTCAGCTTATTTCACCAAATCAAATAGGTGTGTCCTTGGCATATGCCACATAAAGAGATATAAAAGAGATGAGAACCAGACCCTTGGATGCAGCAATAGGGAGTGCAGGCACTATTCTTAGGGTCTCTGAGAAGCCATTACTTATTTCAGAGAAAAAGAATAATGGCAAGGTCGAACCTCATTACAGCTTCTGTGGTGTAGGCAGTAAATCATCATCCTGCTGAATCTCTGGTTGGTATTTGACTTATAAGTTCACATCCCCCCAACCTTATGACACCATGCTTATTCACCTACCATTTCTTTTCAGAAATTGCTGATTTTCCTACCTCTGCCTACACTTTCTATTTCTGACCACCACCAATGTAACCATAGCCGACTATAATGGCCTCCTAACTGAGTACACACTTCTGCTTTTGTCCTTTTTCATTCAGTCCATCACATTATAGTGAATAATATAGAAAAAAACTCTTGATATTTTTATCTGTTTAAAATGCTTCAATGCTTCTCATTATTTTCAGGATAAAATCCAAACTCTCCAACACTGTCTACCAGGCCCTCCTTGAGCCACCTCATGATTTCTTTTTCCTTAGGTTGCTGACTGTCTTCTTTGTAAAGTCTTAAACACCATGAGAGCTGGCTCCATAAATACTTGTATCAGTTTATATTTCAAATGTAGTGAAAATATAGTTCACACTTGCAAAGACGTGGAATCAATCAAATTTCCCATTAATTGATCAATGGATAATGAAAATGTAGTATATATACACTATTGAATACTATCCAGCTATCAAAAAGAATGAAATAATGTCTTTTACAGCAACTTGGATGGAATTGGAGAACATCATCATAAGTGAACTAACACAGAAACAGAAAAACAAATAGCACATGTTCTTATTTAGTGGCAGCTAAACTAAGAATCTGCAAAGACATAGAGAATGATGTAATGGACATTGGAGACTCAGAAAGAAGACGTGGTGGAGGGATAAAAAAATCATTTATCGGGTGCAATGTGCACAGATGAGGGTAGTGGGTATGCTTAAAGTCCAGACTTCTTTGCCACTATACAATACAATCATGTAATTAAAAATTATTTGTACTCCCTACAGCTATTGAAATAACAACAAAAAATAGTGCAAATGATAATTTGTGGAATTGAAGCAAACATACTGCCACTCGTTGTTTTCATGGTACTAACTCCTAGATTCTTCCAGCTAGTTTCTGGATCACTGTCACTTGATTCATTTGTACACTGTCTTAATTATTGGGGATTTTAATATACACATAAACGATCCTTTCAGCATCCTCTACTTTTGGGTTCTAGAACTTCTGTTCTCTTAGCAAACTTGGCTTCAGCATTACTCTAGCCATGTCTTTTGATCATCCTATAGACCTTGCCATTGCCATTAACAGCAACCCAATCATATGTCAATGACATGCATTCCATCTCTGACCACCTCTTTGTATCTTTGTATCTTTGTATCTTTCTAGTTTATGTCCTCAGAGACCCCAATCTCAACAATCTTTGGACTCATTGTACCTGTCAATTTATTGATTCTACCATTCACCAACTGTCAACCTTTGATACCCTCTCTTCCCTCCCTCCCTAGGTAGTTGTTAAAATCCATGGTCCAAGATTATAATCACACTCTTGCAGACACCTTCTTCTTCTTGGGTCCCTTACAATTCATAGTATTTGTTTGGTAAATCACGCCTCTGCTCAAACTCAGTTCTCCTTCCACTCTTTGTCTACACTTGTATGTCTAAACATGGCTGAAGCACAACACACCATCAGACCTACTGGTCTCTTTATAAATTCCTTCCCATGAACTTCAAGTGAACACCAATGTTACTCAGCAATTATACTATATCTTCTTAGTCCATTTGCTTTTCTTTCCTCAAAACTGACCATTTCACGCATTCTTTTTTCCATAAAAATACCTACCCCATTCCCCATTTTCATTCTTAGCTGATTATCTCGATTGCTATTTCACCTTGAATATTGAAAAAATTAAAGGTAACTTCCAAAGACTCTTAGAAATGGGAAGCTGATTTTCCTTAATGCTATAGAATCTTACACTTCAGGACTCCTTACTTTTCCTGGTTATCTGTAAGTCCTGGGAGTAGCCTAGCAGTGTGTTCACATAGCCATATGTTTTCATAAAATGTGCAACCACTTTCATTCATCAGTAGTTCTGGTGTGAAAATGGCTTCCAGTGACATTCCCACTGAACACTGTGCCAACTCACCAGGGTGTCATGTACTGAAGGTGTGTGGCCAGAGGTTGTGTCATGAACGTGCCCTGTGAACTTGGCACCAGAAGTATGTGTGCAATGGAGGAAAAACAAGCTTTGACATAAACGAAGCCAGAAATTTTCCAGTTGTGGAAAATTTTCACAATCATCACAGTCACCTAATAAGTGAAATTGTAAGTAGAGACTCTGGTTTTATTCATGTTTGACTAAAACAGAAGTTTTCTTATGTTAGGAAAATAGTAATTCAGAGTAAACAATTATAAACAAACCATATTATATATATATATATATATTTTTTTTTTTTTTTTCTGTTCATGGTAAGGAAACACAATAAAACTAAACAAAATTGCTGTGCAGAGCCAGAAAATCTGTATGTGGGGTCACATGGTTTGTGCTTCTCAATGTACTGATCTTGACAAATGCATGTTATATAGCCACCAGTATCATACAGAATTACTTAATTGCCCTAAAAAAGTCCCTTGTTATTCACATTTTCAACAGTCCTTTCCTCCTTCTGAACCCCTGGAAACCACTGGTTTTTAAAATGTCTTTTACCCTTTGCAGAATGTCCTATAATTAAAATCCTACAGTAGGTAATCTTTTCAGACTGACTTCTTTCATTTAGCAATTTGGATTTAGGGCCAAGTATGGTGAATCATACCTGTAATCTCAGCACTTTAGAAGGTCAAGGCAGAAGGATTGCTTGAGGCCAGGAGTTTGAGAACAGCCTGGGCAACATAGTAAGACCCTGTCTCTACAAAAAAACCTTAAAAATAGCTAGGTGTGGTGGTGCATACCTATAGTCCCAGCTACTCAGGAGGCTAAGACAGGAGGATCCCTTGAGCCCAGGAGTTCAAGACTATAGCGAGCCAAGATTATGCTGCTGTATTCCAGACTGGTGACAAAGTAAGATCCAGTCTTTAAAGTATATATATATGCACACATATATTTGAAGGCGTATATATGTAAATATATAAGTATGCATTTGAGATTCAAGATTCTTGCATGTTGTTTGTGGCTTAATAGCTCATTTTTTATCACTGGATAATATTTTATTCAATGAAATTATCACAGTTTGTTTTTTTCATTTACCCCTAGGAGGACATCTCGGTTTCTTCAGATTTTTATGATTATTAATAAAACTGCTTTAAACATTAGTATGCAGTCTTTTGTGTGGACATAAGTTTGCAAATAATTTAGATAAATACCTAAGAGCACCACTGCCAGATTATATGGTAAGACTATGTTTAGGTTTATAAGAATCTGCCAAACTCTCTTCCCCAGTGGCTATTCTGTTTTGCATTCATTCCTAGCAGCCATGTGTAAGAGTTCCTGCTGTGCTTATCCTCACCAGCAACTGTTATTGCCAGTTTTTTGGATTTAAGCCATTCTAATAGGTGGATAATGTTATATCATTACTGTTTCAATTTGCAATTCCCTAATGACCAATAATGTAGAGCATCTTTTCATATGCTTATTTGCCATCTGTATGTCTTCTTTGGTGAGGTTTCTGTCCAAATCTTTTGCCCATTTTTAAATTGGGTTGTTCTTTTACTTATTGTTGGGTTTTAGGAGTTCTTTGTAAGTTTTGGATACATGTTAATCATTCGGTGTTTTGAACACATTTTATTTCAGTCTGGTCTTTTTATTCTAATAGTGTTTTGCACATAGCAGTTGCAGGTGTTTTAAAAGAAAAACAGGTAAGAACAGAGTACATATCTGTACATATCTTGATTAATTCATTCCCTTAATCTCATTGGAGAAAAAACAGTTTCCACAGTACCTGAAGTTAATTACTTCAATATTTTGCAGCCGTCATATATTTTATTTTCAGAATTCTCTTGTTATAGAGTATTTTAAACATATGAAAACTTGAATTTTTTTAAGAGCTTTTGTGTAGCAAAATAGTCTCCCATAATTAGTGATATTTTAACAGCTTCTAAAATATGTTTTCAAAGCCTCAAAACAAAAAGTCAAAATACATCAGAAGTAAAAAATTGAAAAACTGATGAAATTCACACATATTTAACTCCAATTTAAAGAGATGTATTAACATGCATAAAACAAATAAGAAATTACAAACTCTTGATTCAAATACACAAATGAATATAAAGGATCTCTTTCTGTCATCTTGTATTTATTTTATTAAATAGCTGAGAGAATATTTAGATTAAAAACCAAATTGATTTGAGACAAAAATTAAAGATGATTAAGGAAATAAATTATTATTACATGGAGAAGCAAACTGTAACAAAAAAGTATCATAACAAAAGCAGTAATTTGCTGAGATGAGTGGATTGCCTGAGCCCGCGGGTTCGAGACCCGCCTGGGCAGCGAGACCTCATCTCTACAATAAAAAAAATCAGCCAGGCCTGGTAGCGCATGCCTGTAATTCCAGCTACTTGGAAGGCTGAGGCGGAAGGATTGCCGGAGCCAGCAGATTGAGGCTGCGGTGACCGGGAGCGGCCACTGCACTCCAGTCTGGGCGACAGAGTGAGACTCCAACTCAAAAAAAAAAAAAAAAAAAGCAGTAATTTCTTAAGAGGAAGAGATAACTTTGCTATAAGAATTATGAAGGCTCGGTGGCTCAGCCTGTAATCCCGCGCCTTTGGGAGGCTGAGGTGAGTGGATTGCCTGAGCCCACGGGTTCGAGACCCGCCTGGGCAGACGGGACCTCATCTCTACAATAAATCAAAAAAAAAAAAAATCAGCCGGGCATGGTAGTGCATGCCTGTAATTCCGGCTACTCGGAAGGCTGAGGCGGAAGGATCGCCGGAGCCCAGCAGGTGAGGCTGCGGTGGCCGGGAGCGGCCACTGCACTCCAGTCTGGGCGACAGAGTGAGACTCCAACTCAAAAAAAAAAAAAAAAAAAGAATTATGGGTAGGTCCTTAGATTGATTTACAATCAAATTAATGAAGAAATTGAGTCACTGAAGCAGAAAGGCAAATGATTTCAATTTTTTGCTAATTTCATACACAATATTACAATGATGAAAAAACATAAAACTCATAAAATATCTCCACAGCAAGGATATCTGATATAAACTGGTTAATGAGTGTCATTAATTCATTAAATATTTAAATTAATCACAATATAGATTTAAAATGTCCTAACATCTTATAGCTCATGTGTAAGAAAAATATTTTTTAGAAGTTTTCCCAAATTTGAGGGTTCTGCAGATTTACATCATATTGCCAAAATGACCTGTGAAGATGAAAGAAACTTTCTACTTACCAATAGTTAAAAAAAATCAATCAATTGTATCAATTATGATAGTGATAGGAGACTATTCTTATAAAACATGTTTTTATATGAAGTGATAAAAGCATATGCAATCCAAATGAAGGAAATAATTGTTATAGGGATATGTCTGGCAGTTAATTTAGCTAATTAATGAAAACATTTATTTATTATTTTTATAGAGATGTAGAGTACAAGTCAGGATTAACTACACAAGTTGACTGCATGCAGGTGAACTTTGGACCTCCAAGTGGCCCTCGCTTCCCCTGGTTTGGGACCAGGCACCCTTTGTGTTGTTACATGCCCTCCCTTCCTCCCTTCCTTCTCTGGTAGTGTCCAGTGACAGCCTAGCTCTCCCTTGTGCTAGTGCGATTAATGTTCAGGTCCCACTTATGAGTGAGAACATGTGGTATTCAGCACTTTGTTTCTGAAATAAATCACTAAGTATTATGGTCTCCAGCTCCATCCAATTTGCTGCAAAGTCCATGATTTTGCTCTTCTTTGTGACTGTGTGATACTTCACCAAGATGTGTACCACATTTTTTTTTAATCCAGTCCACTTTCAATGGGCAGCACGGTTGGTTCCATGTTTTTGCTATTGTGAATATGCAGCTATAAACCTGCCTGTGCAGGTATCTTTTTTTGTAGAATGATCTATGTTCCTCCAGGTATATTCCCAGGAGAGGGATTGCTGGATTATATGGAAGGTCAATTTTTAGTTCCTTTAGGAATCACCACATCACTTTCCATAGAGGCTGAACTAGCTTGCACTCCCACCAACAGTGTAGAAGTGTTCCCTTTTCTCTGCACACACACCAGTATCTGTTGTTTTTTTACTTATTAATGAGGGCCATCATTACTGGAGTTCGGTGGTATTTCATTGTGGTTTTAATTTGCATTTCTCTGATGATTAGTGAGCATTTTTTCATGTATCTGTTGGCTACTTGTATATCTTCTATTCATGTTCTTTGCCCACTTTTTAATAGGGTTGTTTGTTTTTTTCCTTTCAACTCTTTTGGGTTCTTTGTAGATCCCGGATGTTAGGCTTTTGTGGTATGGAGGAAGACTGAATAATTACTAGATACATGTTCTAGGCAAAAGAACAGGCAGTTTGACCACAATTGTAAGAACAGTCTTTATATCAGTGCATGATTAGCTGTACAGTAACAGTAGAGAAAACAGAATATATAGATATAGATGCTGGTGTTTCCAGGGCTGGATCCAGGTGTTTTGGGACTTGAAACAAATATGCATTGGATGGGCTCCATAAAAGAAATAATATAAAAATTGTGAATATAGAGTTAGGTAGAAAAACAAATATTTATTTTAAAAAGGCAAAGATATCACAAAAGTTATGAATTATAAAAAGTAGGTAAATATAAATATTACAATAATTTTAAAATATTATTTTTAACTAAATATTTTAGTTCAAATTTTTTATAATTTTAAAAATATTATCTTAAAAATAATATTTTTAAACTAATGTGGTATAATAGTTTAAACTAAATATTTTTAGTTTAAAAGTTTTATATTTTTAAATATTTCTTTTAAAATTATTGAAATATTTATATTTACCAACTTTTTATAATTCATAGTTTTTGTGATATCGTTGCCTTTTTAAAACAAATATTTTATGAATGCTGCAGCAACTTGGATGGATTTAGAGTCTATCATACTCAGTTACCTATCACAGAAACAAAGAACTGACTACCACATGTTCTCACTCATAAGGAGACCCTGAACATTTACCATAATATTCTAAGAAAGAGATTGACAGTAGCGGGACACTGCCAAGGGGGGAAGGGGTACACAACATTAATAAGGGTACTTGACCTCAAACTAGGTGAAGTGGATACCAAAGAGAGGCCCAAACTTTATCTGCGCAATGACCACTTGTATACCTAAAACTGAATTGTATCCTATACTTTAACATAGAAAAATTAAATAAATAAATTTTGTTTTTCTACCTAATTCTTTATTCACAATTTTTAGATTATTTATTTTTTTCAAATTTTTATTTTAAAGACGTGGGGTAAGATTTGTGAGTGCAGTGGCATCATCACATCTTACCACAGCCTCAACCTTCTGGGCTTAGGTAATCCTTCCACTTCAGTCTCCCATGTAGCTGGGACTACAGGCATGCACCACCAAGTCTGGCTAATTTTTCATTTTTATTTTTTTTGTAGAGACGAGGTCTCACTATGTTGCCTAAGCTGTTCTCAAGCTCCTGGTCTCAAGCAATCCTCTCCCATCTTGACCTCTCAAATTGCTGAGACTACAGGTGTGAGCCACTGCACTCAGCAGAATTTTGTAATAGGTACCTCTTTTTAGGTTAGAACACTCCCCTTCTTCCTAGGAGGCTAAGCGGCTTTGCTTATTTTATTTTATGAATGTCGCAGCAACTCACTCCGTTGCCCAGGCTGGAGTGCAGTGTCGAAGTCTCACTCCGTTGCTCAGGCTGGAGTGCAGTGGCACACTCACGGCCACCCCAGCGTCGACCTGTTGGGCTCTGGCGATCCTTCCGCCTCAGCCTTCCAAGTAGCAGGAACTACAGGTGCGCACTACCCCACCTGGCTAATTTTTTATTTATTTATTTATTGTGGAAACGAGGTCTCGCCAAGTTGACCGGGCTGGTCTCGAACCCACGGGCTCTGGCAATCCACACACTTCAGCCTCCCAAAGTGCTGGGATTACAGGCTGAGCCACCAACCTGACCAGTTTTTGCTTATTTGTAAAAAATCATAAATATATATATGATTTTTTCTGCATATCTTAATATTATAAATTATGCCTCATTAATATTTCCACATCCAATCAACTTTGCATTCTTGTAGTAAACACAGCTTGTCTGAGTGTATTATCTTTTATGTATTGCTGGATTAAATTTGTTAATAATTTGTTTAGAACTCTCCATTTACGTTTATGAAAGAGTTTGGCCTATACATTTAATTTCCTGTAATGTTCTCAATTCTTGGCATTAAGGATACTATGGTTTCATAAAATAAGTAGGTATTTTCTGTTGTCTGGAAGATTTTTTAATAAGATTTGTGTATATGTGTAGCGGAATTCTCAGGTGAAGTCATCTGGATCATGAGTTGTTGGTTTTTTAAATTAACATTTATTTAAATAAGGATTCCATTTATTGGTGAGTTTACAAGATTATTTGGCACATTTTGGCAAGTTGTGTCTTAGTAAACAATTTTCCCAATTTTAAAACATTTTCTAATTTGTTGACAAAGTCCTCTGATATTACATTTAAAGTTTTTATTTTTTGTAGTGTCAGTGACTTCCTATTCATTCCTTGTCTTTTTAAAAAAGAGCTTCATTAAGTATTAATTTTATGATTCTTTTTTAAAAATTTGACTTTTAGTTGTGCTTATTCTGTCTACTTTTTGTTTTCATGTCTTTGGTTTCTGGTTGTTGTCGTTTTCTGTAGTAAATTGTTCCCTTTATTCTCTTTTTCTTTTTCCACTTCACTCCCCCCAGTTATCCTTTTATTCTCTTAGAATTAAAAAAATTTTTTTTTTAATTTTAAAGATATGGGGTACAATTCAGAGTTAGGTATAAAGATGTTCATTATGCAGGTATCCTTGTTGATGAGGTGTGACCCGCCCCCAGCAGTTTCCCACTATTCTCTTAGAATTGAATTTGCTGTGCTTATTCTAACTTCTTTGGTTTTTTGTGTATTCGTTTGTTTTAGAGACAGAATCTCAATCTGTTGCCCAGACAGGAGTACAATGGTGCCATCATAGCTCACTGCAGCCTCGAACTCCACAGTTCAAGTTATACTCTAACTTCAGCCTCCTAAGTAGCTGGGACTATGGGCACATGCTACTATGCCCAGCTAATTTGCTTTTATTTTTATTTTTTGTAGAGATGAAGTCTTACTTTGTTTCTCAGACTGATCTTGAACTCCTGGCCTCAAGAGATCCTCCCAACTCGTCCTCTCGAATTGATAGGATTATAGGTGTGAGCCGTGCTCGCATCCTAACTTCTTTAAATAGATGCTTAATTATTTTATTTTCAGTCATTCTTTTCCTCTTATGAATAAATATTTCCCTAAACCATAGCTTAGCAGCATTTAATACATTTTGAAATATAATATTTCCTTATTATTTAATCAAAATATTTCATGCTTCATACTGATATTACTTTATTGACCAGGGGGTTATATGCAAATGCATTCCTTAATTTTTAAAGATATATGTTATTCTACAGATGTGGGGTACAATTTAGGATTATGTATGCAATACAAGTAGACATTGTACAGGTAAAGTTTGGGCCTCCCTTTGGTCCCCACTTTGCCTGGTTTGAGATCAGGTACCCTTATTGATGGTGTGTTCCCACCCCCCACCCAGGCAGTATCCCACTACTGCCAATCCCTTTCTTATAATATTATGATAAATATGCAGGGTCCTCTTATAAGTGAGAACATATGGAACTCTGTTATTTTGTGTGTGTGTGATAGATCACTGAATATTATAGACTCAAAATCCAATTTTTAAAGATTTTTAAGTTACTCTTTTATTATACATTTCTAGCTTAATTGCACTATAGTCAGAAATTGTCCATAATAAAAAAGTTGAACAATACAAAATTCATGAGATAATTTTATTATGTGTATGTGTTTCTCTTGAATTTACTCTCATAGTCTTAACTCTTCGTGTACCTGTTATTTTTCTCTCTCATTAGCCATTGTATATTATCAATTATAGATCTTGTTTGAGTCCAAGAATAACATTTTCATTCTAAGAAGATTTAATTCATTCCTGGAAGGCAGTTAGGGGCACTTCCACATCACTTTAATCTATGATTTCTGGACCTCAGCACTCTTGTCATTTTGGACAGAATAATTATTTGTTGTGAGGTCTTTCCTGTGCATGTTAAAATCTTTAGCAGCATCTCTGGTCCCTACCCACTAGTCACCAGTTACATTCCCCAGTGTAACTATTACAAACACCTCTGATATTGTCAAACATCCTTTGAGGGGCAAATTCACCTTCTTCTCGATTGATTGCCTTAATCCTTTCAGGAACTGAGATAATTTGAAACTAATTTTCCTATTTACTCGAACATCTTCAGGATTCCAACTCAATGCTTAGGTTTTTTGTTTTGGGGGGGTTTTTGAGGGTATACATGCATGTTCGTTACATGGACATGTTGTGTAGTTGTGTAATGGTGGGGATTGGGTCTCAGGTGACTCATTCCCTAGATAGTGAACACTCCATAGGTAATTTTGGATCCCTGATCTCCCTCTTAACGTCCCCCCTTATTAGTGTTATTAGTGTACCCAGTGTCTATTATTTCCATCTTTGTGACCATTCAGCTTCTGCATATGAGTAAGCACATAAAGTGCTTGGTTTTCTGTTTCTGAATCAGTTCACTTTGGATGATCTTCGACTCCATCCATGTTGCTGCAAAGGACACATTTTCATTTTTTTCATGGCAATAGTATTCCATGATGTATATATACCACATTTTCTTTATCCAGTCAATTGTTGGTGGACACTTAAGTTGGTTCCATGATTTTGCTATTATGAATAGTGCTGCAGTGAACATATGAGTATAGGTATCTTTTTAATATATTGATTTCTTTTCCTTTGGATAGATCCCTAGCAGTAGGGTTGCTGGGTCAAATAGTAATTCAATTTTCATTCTTTGAGAAATCTCCAAACTGTTTTCCATAGTGGTTGAACTAGTTTATAATCTCACCAACAGTGAATGAGTGTTACATTTTATCTGCAATTGTGCCAATATCTGTTGTCTCCTCTAATAATAGCCATCCTGACTGGTGTGAGGTGATATCTCACTGTGGTTTTAATTTGCATTTTTCTGATGATTAGTGATGTTGAACATTTTTTTGATGTGTTTGTTGGCTACATGGGTATCTTCTTTTGAGGAATGTCTATTCGTGTCCTTTGCCCACCTTTTGGGGGTGGCGTTTTTTTGTTTGTTTTGTTGTGTGTGTGTGTTTGTGTGTATGTGTGTGTGTGTGGTGAATTGTTTGAGTTCCTTGTAAATTCTGAATATTAGCTCTTTGAGACATAATTCGCAAATATTTTCTCCCTTTTTAAAGACTTTCTGTTCACTCTATTGATTGTTTCTTTTTCTGTGTGGGAGCTTTTTAATTTAATTCAGTCCCATTTGTCTATTTTTGGTTTTACTGCAATTGCTTTTGAGGTCTTTGTCATACAATGTTTGCCTGGGCTGATGTCCAGAAGAGTGCTTCCTAGGTTTTTTCCTAGGATTTTTTGCACGTCCAGGTCTTTCATTTAAGCCTTTGATCCATCTTGAATTAATTTTTTGTGTATGGTGAGAGATAGGGGTCCAGTTTCATCCTTCTGTGTATAGCTAGCCTTTTTCCCCCAGCACCATTTATTGAATAGAATGTCCTTTACCCATTGTTTAGTTTTTAAAGTTTTGTTAAAGATCTGTTGATTGTGAGAATGTGATTTTATTTTTGGGGTTCTCTATTTTGTTCCATTGGCCTGTCTATTCTTGTACCAGCACTAAGCTGGTTTAGTTTTAGTTACTGTAGAATTATGATATAATTTGAAGTCAAGTAGTGTGATGCCTCCACAATTGTTCTTTTTGCTTAGAATTGCTTTGTTGTTTGGGCTGTTTTTTGGTTCCATATAAACTTTAAGTTTGATTTTTCTAGTTATGTGAAGATTGAAGTTGGTATTTTGACTGGGATTGCATTGAATCTGTGGATTGCTTTGGGTAGTATGGTCATTTTAACAATATTGATTCTTCCAATCAATCAACATGAGATGTTCTTCACTTTGTTTGTTTCATCTATTATTTCATTCATCAGTGTTTTGTAGTGCTCTTTTTCAAGATCTTTCATCTCCTTGGTTAGGTATATTCCTAGGCATTTTACTCTTTATGTGGCTAGTGTGAATGGGATTGAGCTCTTGATTTGGTTTTCAGCTTGAGCATTGTTGATGTATAGGAATACTGCATATTTTCATACATTGATTCTGTATCCTGAGACTTTACTGAAGTCATGTATCAGACCAAGAAGCCTCTTGAAGGAATCTTTAGGATTTTCTAGAATATAATCAAGTCATTCACAAACAAAGATGGTCTAAATGTCCCACTAAAAAGAATCAGAATGGCAAACTGGATTTAACAAGAAGGAAGACCCAACCATATGCTGCCTACAAGGGAACTACCTATTAGCCAAAAACAGTCACGTACTCAAAGTAAATGGGTAGAGAAAGATATGTCAGGCAAATAGACAACCAAAAAGAGCAGAAGTAGCCCTCCTCATATCAGGTATCTCAGACTTTAAACCAAAAACAGTAAAACATAAAATAAAATAAAGAAGGGCATTACATAATGATAAAGGATACAATTCAACAAGAAGATTTAGCTATCTTAAACATGTAGCACTGAACACAAGAGCACCCAAAATCATAAAGCAAACACTACTTTACCTTTAAAAACATATTAATAGCAATATCATAATAGTGTGTAACTTCCATACCCCACTGATATCACTAGACAGATCATTGAAGCAGAAAATTAACAAAGAAGAACTGGTCTTTTTTCTCTTTTCTTTTTTTAAACCAGAGCCTATATTCATTGACAGACTCTGAAGTCTAATTTTAACCCACCAGCCCTGGGAGTTTGCTGAAAGTTCTACTTAACTCCTTACAATTTTTGTTTTGTTTTGGTTTTGAGTTGGAATCTCACTCTGTTGCCCAGGCTGGACTGCAGCAGTATATGTCCCCATAGCTACTGCAGCCTCGACCTGTTGGGCTCAGGCAATCCTTCTGCCTCGGCCTTCCAAAGAGCTGGAACTACAGGTGTATGCCACCATGTTCAGCTAATATTTTTTTGTTGTTTATAGAGAAGAAGTCTCTCCAAGTTGCCCAGGATGGTCTCAAATCTCTGAGCTCAATCCTCTCACCTCGGCCTCCCAAAATGCTGGGATTACTGGTGTGAGACACCCTGCCTGATCTTTACTTGCACCTTTGAGCAGGCAGTACCAGTAACAGGAGAGATATCCTAAGAGAAGGGCATCTCTGAATAACTTTCTGACTTTGTTTGCCGTCCAATGCCTTCTAAATATTTTTTCCCCTTATCTGGAGGGTCAAACCAATTTGCCTATTGAAATTGCCAGATTGGAAATCCTCTTTATCTTGAGTTGTTTGTTAAACCCAATCAGATTTTCACTTCCGTTACTCTATTGAAACTGCTTATCAAGATCTCCATGTAATTAATTCCAATATCAGTTCTGAGTCCTCATTTACTGTATGTTCCCTGCTTCATATTTTCATTCTTGTTTTGTCTTTTTTACTGGTTGCTCTTTCCCATTCTCTTCCTTCCTCATCTTCTTTCTGTTCCTTTAATGTTGGTGTGGTTCATGGTTTAGTCCTTGGCTTTCTTAGTTACTGATTAAGAATATTACTGATTGACTTCTTCACCATCACATCTCATGATAGAATGTATTCAAACACAGGGATTTGTATTTGTTTTGTTCTCTGATATATTCCAAGCATCTATATTGTTTCTGGAATTATAGGTGTCCAGCATGTATTTGTGGAATAAATGATTATTGGCCATTTATGTTTATTTTCCTATAAGCGCTCTGTTTATATTTTTCCAATTTTCTTTCATATATTATATATTTTTTTGGTCTGTGAATATATTTTGCTTATCTAGGAAATTAATTTTTTGCTTATTATATATTCACCAAAATTTTTCCCAGTTTATCTTTTTTCTTTTGATATTTTTATAGTAATCTTTGCTATCTGGTAATTTTTCTGCTGTGGCTTGTATAGTTTTGTGGTATCCAATTTTTAATTTTTTTTTTTTTTTTTGAGTTGGAGTCTCACTCTGTCGCCCAGACTAGAGTACAGTGGCTGCTCCCGGCCACTGCAGCCTCGACCTGCTGGGCTCTGGCGATCCTTCTGCCTCAGCCTTCCAAGTAGCCGGAACTACAGGGGTGCACTACCACGTCCAGGTAATTTTTTGATTTATTGTAGAGATGAGGTCTCGTTAAGTTGCCCAGGAGGGTCTCGAACCCGCAGGCTCAGGCAATCCACTCACCTCAGCCTCACAAAGCACGGGATTACAGGCTGAGTCTCCGAGCCCGGTTTAAATTTTTATATAGTTAATCCTGCCATTTCCTTTTCTGTTATCCTATAGGGATATTTTATTTTTAAACAGACCTTGCCAGTTTCATGATAATAACTTTTTTCTAATTTTTCATGACTCCTTTTATCATTATGATTACTATTGCTGTTATTATTTTAAATCATTATTGTACCAGGAATTTATTTGGGCTCAAAGATAGAGATACAGCTTGATCTCCATCCAAATGACTAGACAGTGGTCTCAACACCACCTATTAAATAATTGATTTTCCCCACTAATTTGGAATAACAGATCTGTCACACACTACACTAAAATAAACCATGTGTATTTTTAGTTTATTTCTAGAATATCGATTATTATTTGTCTGTTATTTTGTTCCTCCTCAAGCACCAATCGATTTGACGTGCTGAGCTCCTAAAAATTGTTTTTAGTTTTGCTCCACAAACCAACAGATCTCTAATTTCTGGGAGGAGGGCATAAAACATTACCCCTTGAAACTATCCCTGAAAAGTTAATTCCAGCAAACAACTTGGCAAGAATTAAAAATCACAATTCAAACAGAATCTAAACAAAAGTTCTGCAGGAGACTTCTTTTTTATCCATTCAAGCATTTACTACAGTTCCGGGCATATTGTGGGCACATAGAATTTCAATGAATCAGATAACTTCTATAACTGGAAGTAGGGCAGTGTGAATGAACTTCTTATACATGAAGTACAGAAAAGACTAGCAATGCTGTATTTTTCTGTACATAACCACCTACCTGGTTAGTCATGTGCTCACATGCTCTTTGTAACACAAGAACAATAATGTCATGAATGACTATCTTGTTCTCAGTGAATAGCCCAGAACCTCACGATATAAATTAAAAATACAAAGCAAAATATTAATAATCTCCGATTTTTAATAATATCTCTGAATACAGTATACACTTTGCTCATATCAGTATATTTGAACAGCATAAAACATCACAGCTAAAGCCCACCATTATCCTCTAAGAAAATCTTCTAAAGGCTCAACAAAACATTTATATGTCTCCATGAATTCAAAGAAGACACATATGTAAATATATATGCAAATAATTAAAAGTAGCTTTTGGTAAATGAACATAAATAAGCATTCAAAATGTTAATACTGGCTTTAAAAGTTCTCAATTACTTCAACACCTGATTCAAGTGCTCTGATGAGTCATTATATCTCCTTTTTTCCTCTAAGCAAGTCCACGAGAAGCAGGTAAGAACTAAAAATACAGGTTTAAGGGTCCTCTCCCCCAAGATGTATGTGAGACCTTGGGATCTTGTCCAATAACAAGTACAATTTTCTTTACTTTTGGCAATGCAATGTACTTTCTTTAGTTGATGGAAAAATAATCCTTGGAAACTAAATGCAACAATCTGTCTTATAATATCTAGTGGCAAACAGATTAACTGTATAATAGTAAAAATGGACCAATTAAGGTAAAGAGTGCAGAAACAGTGAGGCAATATGTGCAACCTTTATTAAATTTAAATAACTGAATCTCAAGCACTCATTTTTTAGCCCCCCAGTTTTGGAAGCATCTAGCTTGTAATCACTTATCCTGTGGCATGAGACTGTTTAAGACCAACCAACTGTATTATGGGTATTGTTTTGTTCCCAAAGGTGTCATTGAAATGCCTGGAGCATTCACACCGTTGAAGATATAATTCTGTCAGCAAAGTCAGGTAGAAGTATCTCCAACTTCTATAGAGAAGACAAAGCAAGATGTTTCCTGTGCCAATTAGTAGTTTTGTTGGCAAGAAGGAAGAGTGTCTAAAGATGTCTGAATAAGAACCCAGCAAGCTCAGTATTTGAATGAGAACAACTCAGCAAGCTTTTCTTGGGCTTTTGGCACTCACAGAGGCCACAGTAAAGGGTTCCCAGGAAGATCATCCAGTTCCAATGAACCACGGATTATGTGGGAGGGAAGCAGTTGTGTAGCTTATTTCCTACAGTGCATGTCCAGGGGAGGACGTTTGCCAATGCCTGGCACTATAGGGCTTATACATACTTTCTAGCTGAACTTGTGAATACAGCTTTTCAAATGCCAGGCAACTGGTGCAATTTAGTAAGTTCAGTGAAACCTATCAATTGTCTGAAAGTCAATGAAGTTGCAAATCTGAGTTTGGAAGTAACACACATGCCTCAAACGCATAATTTCATTTAGATTTAGGATACTAGTGCATGTAATGGTGGAATACTCACTTGGTGATTTGTCTATGCTGTTGTTTGACACAGCAATTTGAAAAGTGGCCAACTTTCCATGGTGTCAGCAACTTTTTATTTTAATGGATACATACTGCACTATAGTACAGTTGGCATCATTTTATTTAATTGATACTTTCATTATGCTAGAATTCTCTACTTTTTTAGGTCTTAATTCCTTTTTGAAATTTAGGAAAAATGCTTTTCATTTTATTATTTGTTTTAAGAATATTATCTGTAGGCACATTTATTTCATTTTCTTCTCTTTTTCCTGTCTACAATCGACTGCCTTTATCTATTTTGCCTTACTCATCAATAAATTTCATAAAATTTTTTCAGATTACATTTAATATATACATTTCTCTTAAGCCTGGTGAAGAAATGGAATTAACCCAATACATTTGTGATTGCTTAGTTAGCCTGGCAAGTAGTGAACATAAGAAGATAAACAAAATGTGGAGTGAGATGCTAGAGGTGAATGACTAATCATTACACAGTGTAATAAATGTTCCCCCAAAGTCTGATCTGGGCCCAGCAACCAGAAGGAGCCTTCGAAAAGAGAAGTCATATTCCATCAATTCTCTACCCAATTAGTCCTCCAGAGTTAATGGATCACAAAATCCTGGACAATTTGGCCCCTGTTTTAAATTTTCTTTCTTCTGCTGTCACTCTTGCCCTCTTTCATTCCTGTCCCCCACACTTGCTGTTCAATGACACGCTGATATTGAACATGACAACTACACTCCTGCCTTATTTTCCCCCCACAGATTTCCACCTATCTCGTTACCTCTTTTAAGTCTGTACTCAAAATTCCGTCCTTAGTAAGACCTTCCCTGACCATGTAGTTTACACTGCAGCCTCATCACAGCCTTCCCTATCCTCTTTACCAAGGTTTATTTATCTCCATAAATACCTTATATTCTCCATCATCATACTTTGTTGGTGTTTAGTTTCTGTCCTGCCCTCGACTTTTGTCAAGGTGCATATTTCTGTGTTTTCAACGTCTATAAGAGAACCTGATACACACAAGTGTTTAAGAAATATATGTTGGATAAACAAATCACTACTAAATTTATTAACCAGAGTTCTCCAGAGACACAGATCAATAGTATGTGCACACACATATATAGTATATAGTGTATATACAATCGCCTCTCAGTATCTGTGAAGGTTAAGTTCCAGGATATACCTACATATCAAAATTCATGGCTGCTCAATCCCTTATATAAAATAATGTGGTATTTGCATGTAACCTATGCATACCCTTTCATGTACAGTCTTTTTAAGTAAGTGGCATGTTTACTTCTTTGGTATTTTGTCTACTTAAAAAATATTCTGGAGCAATATTAAAACCTAGATTGGAAAAGATTAAAATAAGAAAAAATCATCTAGAATGTTATTGTAATGGTCCAGGACAGCTTGAACTAAGGCAAAGAAAAAGGAACTTAATCGAAGACATGTTTTTTCATAAAATATCAGCAACACTTTAAAATCAATGAAATCAGTTATGGGTAATAAGAGGAAAGGGACAAAAGTGACTCTGAGGCTTATAATTTGGAGGCCTGCAAAGATAAAATGGTTTTCAATAGGATAAAAAGAGGACCCAGGAATATTGAAGAGGAAGGTTATAAAGAAATCTTAGGAGAGATTGAATTAAGAACACTGTGGGAAAACTGGGAAAGAGTAGATCCAATTCTTTCTGAGAGACAGGAAGTATAGTGGGATTTTGCGTGTTCTGATTGCACAGCATTCGCTTTCCCTTCTTCAGGGCACCCTAATTACCTTTTGGGGAAGCATTGCTCTCCACTGTTTACAGTTTGATGGGTTTGTAACTGTAAGCCCTACTTTTATTTAGTCAAGAAGCAACTTCTGTAATCCAAGCTAAGTCTCTTGGATGTTCTCTCTCCAGAAATTGAATCCTGAGCAAAATAGACAAGAGACTGGAAATAGTTGGATTCATCAAAGATGTCAGGCGTGGAATGCCAAGCTGTTTTTGTCATCAGAGAGACTGTTTTCTAATTCCCTCTGGGGCCTCCTTGGTTCCCACACATTTTCAAGTCCGTGTCTCCAGGTTTCTTGTTGATATCATGATCTAACAATATCTTTCTGATTTTTAAGGAAGGGATGAGGCTATTTGTGTCATCCCAACCAAAGACCTATAACTGACACAGAAAAAAGAGACAAAGATGATAAAAGAATAATATGTTTGAGAAAATAGATATAGATATGCTAATTGTAGGTTATATATAAACTAAGTTATTTTTGTGTGTTTGTGTGAGAATCAGAGGCTTGAGAAGAACCATAACTTTTTTTTTTTTTTTTTTGAGTTGGAGTCTCACTCTGTTGCTCAGACTAGAGTGCAGTGGCCTCTCCTGGTCACTGCAGCCTCGACCTGCTGGGCTCCGGTGGTCCTTCTGCCTCAGCCTTCAAAGTAGCTGGAACTACTGGCACGCACTACCATGCCCAGCTAACCATAACTTTTGAAATCTATTTCCCTTTTTTAACTGTCACTGAAAGGAATGTGTTAGAAACTGAGTAAGAATGGTTTAAAGAATTGTAATCAAAACTACATTGAGATACCACCTAACCCCAGTAAGAATGACCACCATTAATAAAACAAACAACAACAGATACTGGCAAGGATGCAAAGAAAAAGGAACGCTCTACACTGCTGGTGGGAATGCAAACTAGTGCAACTTCTTTGAAAAACGGTGTGGTGATTTCTGAAATAACTAGAAATTGACCTTCCATATGACCTGGAAATTCCCCTATTGGGAATATATCTGGAGGCACTTAAATCATTCTATAAAAAAGATACCTGCACACGTATGTTTGTTGCAGCTCTATTCACAGTAGCAAAAGCATGAAACCAACCATGTTGCCCATTGAAGCTGGACTGGATAAAAAAAAAATATGGTGCATATACACAGTGGAATATTATGCAGCCATAAAGAAGGACAAACATATGGACTTTGCAGCAACTTGGATGGATTTAGAGTCAATCATACTCAGTGATCTACCACAGAAACAAAGATCAGAGTACCATATGTTCTCACTCATAAGTGGACCTTGAACAATTGTAATACTATAAGAAAGGGATTGGCAGTAGTGGGAAACTGTCAGGGGAGGGGGATGGAATTGGCAATTGAGGGAAACTGCTAGGGGAGGGAGGGGCATACCTCATCAAGTGTAATACATAATCAACGTTTGTATACCTAACCTTGAATTGTACCCCACATCTTTATTTAAAAAAAAAGAATTGCTTAATTCATTGAACCTGAAAAACATAAATTTTTAATGGCTTCCAGCCAACAGAATTAAGTAATTTTCTTTAATAGTATTTAGAAATTTTGGAGTGGAATTAGAGAATGATGATCATTAGGGATTTGAGAGTGCAAATCAGTTTAGGGATTCATGGAGTATGCACTCCACTCAACAGTTCAGGAGATTGAGGGAATGAAGTGAGTTGACAGATATACACTTGATATTCTGAGTCCTGGGTTAAAATGTTACCAATTGTACCCTGCCCTTGGTAGGTGGCTATCTAGATCTTACACCCAGGGGAGGGTACAACTGGTGACATTTTAATCTTTAAGAACTGTGTCAAGAATAGGATTCAAGATTGAGCAATTCCAGGAAGGATACTTATCCAGATATCTATAGAGAGCACAGGCCAGGAAAAACCCAATCTAAAACCCAACGGGGGAAAATAAGATTATAACCCTAAATGCAGTGCTGAACCTCAAGCCTAGCGGGTTGTAAAATGTAATACATGTGAAAAGTGAGTGATAAATTCAGAAATTTGGGGGAGTTGGAGCAGAATGAAATATAGTGTCTTTCATCTGACTTGGAGGATGGAGATAGCCTCAAGACACAGGATCATACTGGTTTGTTGAAATGAATGTGACAAGGAAAAATGAATCTGAGATTCTAGTAAACTGGAAACTAAGAATAAATACATTAGAAAATAGGGACAATCACAATAAGGACTAAAAACGAACTTACCAAAATTGAGGGAGTAGATGAGATAGGAAGAGAAGAGAGCTCAGAGTGGGAAATGTCAGGGTCGAAGATGTTAGAGGCATAGATGGCCATGTGAGTGGGTCAGATGTGAAAGCCATGACAGGAAAGTAAATCAAGGAAACCCAGAGCATTGAATGAATCATACAAATAGAAATTAATTAGGGCTGTTGAAAAATCATGAGAAGGAAGCATTAACAAAAGTGTCAACATCCTTGGTGAAAAAAGTGTCTGACAGATCAGTCAATGGTGAAGGATCTGACTGAGAGATGGTAGCCAAGAGGGAAATGATTGAAACAAGCTGGAGTGCTCATAGACTACCAATACAAAAGGAATGTACTAAGAAGAGTCCTGGTTTTGTGTCTGTCCTCACTGTCTTCCTTTTCTTTTCTTTTCTTTTCTTTTTTAAATGTGGGGCACATGTCAGGATGAGGTACATAAGTGGCCTATGTGCAGGTGAAGTTTGGGCCTCCCTCTGGTTCTCTCTTCCTCTGATTTAGGATGTGATGTCTCCCCCTTCTCCCCCACCTCCACCCCGCCAACCTCTGGCAGTGTCCCGCTACTGCCAATCCCTCTCTTATAGTTTTGTGATAAATGTTCAGGATCCATTTATAAGTGAGAACATGACCTTCAGGTCACCCTGTCTTCCTGAAATGAAGTGATTTCTCTGCTGATATGAGACCCACATTATCATTGTGAGAACCATGCCTCCTTCATACAGACAAACTCCTTCTGTGGGATTCGTTTCATCATCACAGTTTTTCCCCAAAGGGCTTAGGGGACAATTACAGGGCGATTGAACCCTCTGTCCCGAGGAATGGCTGTAGACAAAGGTAGTAAGGTCCTGTGATGGGTGCAGCAAAAGTGCTGGGCACTGCAGCTACATGAAGGAAACAATAGTTTTGTGTGATACACAGAATAAGGATAAACAGCATCTTTGGAGCATGACACACAGACTTTGGGAAAATAAATTTTTAAGATGACTCATAGCAATCAAGAACACAGACTTGGGAACCTGATGAATCTTGATTAAAATATTGGCTATGCTACTTAATAATTGTGTAACCCCAAGCAAGTATTTTACCTCTCTGAGCCTGTTTCATCATCTTTAAAATTACTAATGATATTTCTTCAATACATAAATTAACCTATGTCTGTAAAATAAGGCCATTAGTTCTCTCACTAAATACACCCATTACATGAAAAGTCTCTTGAAGACACAGGGTACTCATTCAGTGGTAACTTAAGTCCAGGTGTGGTGGCTCACACCTGTAATGTCAGCACTTTGAGAGCTTGTTCTAGCTAGAACAAGGTTCTAGTGGAAGAATGCAACTATTTGTATACCACTGACTGAAGAACCTCCTCTACCAGGAATGGTAGTCTTTTTCGACAGGGTGCATAGCTTTGGAAAGGGCACATATGGGGAGTGGTGAAGGAGGAAGGGGACACCCACCTAGCCAGTCAAATCAACCCTGGCAACTAATGGGATGACAGATGTCACAGCCAGATTGCCCTTACATCCAATCCCAGTACCTTAAAATACCAGGTTGGAAAGGATTATTTGAGCACAAGAGTTTAAGACCATCCTGGGCAACAGAGCCAGATCCCATCTTATAAAAAGAAAAAGAAAGAAATAAGACATAACCAATTGGGTTTCCAATTTCTATTTCTTTTCTATCTTAACTTCATATTTTTCAAAATGTCTTTGAATTTATTTTGTCCTGATTCTTTTTTTTAAACCTGACACATTCAAACTATGACCATATTTTCATTTCAATTTCTAATTGTAGTATTTGATATGTACTGCATGTAAGTATATTTATATGGAGTATCTGTATCATAGCATAAGTACTATCCTATAGGTATAGCTTTTTCCTTGACAATGTGAATTCAATGGATAGTATATACAGTGAAAGTTCAAAAAGCAAACTATATACAATCACTCCCTTGCTTGCAACACTCTAAACACTTCCCATCATCCTAAGCATGACACTGGAGTTGCTTCCCATGTACTACAAGACTCCCCTCATCAGGCCTTGATTCTAATGTAATAACCTCAGCCCCCTCACCCCTCTTCTCCCACATCCTCCAAGTGTGTTTTCATCTTAGAGTGTTTGATTTTGATCTTTCCTTCTTCTGATATGCTCTTCCCCAGATATTTGAATGGCCAGCTCTCTCATTTCCCCCTTAAGGCCTCTCTGATCAACCAATCAAAAGAGCATGTCCGTCTCCTAATTCATTCCCTTCCCTGCTTTGTTCATTCACAACAAATTATTACCAGACATTATGGGCTTATTTAAAGGTCATCTAGCTTCTCCACTATAAGATAAGCATCATGAGGGTAGGGAATTAACTTCATCTCACTGACCAAAAGTAAGCTAAAGTTCACAAGAAAACTTAAGTAAACTAAAGTTCATAAGAAAACTTGAAGATCATTGTAGACTTTCTAAAGATCAAGTTTATGTGTCCAATTTCCAAATGCACATATTTTTGGAGGGTGACTTTCACATATCCAATCCTCACGATCGTAAAATTCTTGGCATACCAACACTCCTCAGAGAGTTCTTGCTAGCCTACAACAACTTTCCACTGCAGAGTTTTAGAAGTAATCTGAGCTATTCAGCTGGATGGATATCATAGATTTTGGAAAATAAAATTGGACTATCTTCTAAATACTAGCTAATAAGGTATTATCACTACAAGGAAGAACTGGACTGTAGATCTCAAACCTATAACTACAGTTAGCATTTATTCAGTAATTACTATGTGCCAAGCAATATGCTGAGATTTTTACATATGTTATATTTAAATATTTCCCAACATTAGATGACAGCTACTCTTCAGAAGAGGTCCAGAGAAGTTGAGTTCTAATTTAAACTCATGTAGCTAGTAAATAAATGTTCTGGGTTGAGAAGTGTGTCACCAAATTTATGTCTACTTGGAAGCTCAGAATATGACCTTACTTGAAAACAGGGTCTTTGCAGATGTAATTAGTTAAAATGAAGTCATACTAAATTGTAGTGGGTCCTAACACCAATGACTTGTATCCTTACAAGAAAGTTATGTCCAAAGACACTAAGGAAAGAAAGCCATGTGATGATAGATTGGACTGATGCAGCTACAAGCCAAGGGATGTCAATGATTGCTAACGACACCAGAAATTAGGAAAATGAGGTGAAACAGATTCTCCCTCAGCACCTCCAGAAGGAACCAACCATGCCAACACCTTGATTTCAGATTTCTGGTCTCCAGAACTATGAAAGAATACATTTCTTTTGTTTTAAGTCACCCAGTTTGTAGTTCTGGTAAAAACATTATTGTCGTGGCAGCTCTAGGAAAATAAATACAGTGAAGAACTATTTCAAATCCAGGTCTACCTCCCTTCATAGACTAAGCTTTTAGTCATTTTACTGCCTTAATCCCAGAACGTCTTTTACATTATCTCCATCATAGCATGAATCACACGTTATGGAAATTATCTTTAGCCAAAAGTAGGGAATGAATGATAAAATTTTTAATTTTTATCAATGTATAATTGAGAAATAAAAAGCATATATATTTATGGTGAATGGGAATATGTCTTATTCAGCTTCTTACCCCCGGTATGCCTGACACATAACACATGTGGCTGGTTATAAATAAATAAATAAATAAATACCCATTCCTCTATTGGCAAATCCTTCTTTCTTCCTTGTTCTCCCATTTCTTACATTTAGCAGAACATGTAAATGCTTTGGCTAATATCAATTGCAATGAAGAAAATAGTAAGTATAATTATGCTGTTACGTACATTTCTATAATTTATGAGTTCACTAATTTTAACTTAATCTTTCATTCTTAAAGCTTATTTTATAACTGAGAATGATCTTATATTTGGCCTTTTATCTCAGTCTTTACAGCATGGCTTATTGTAGATAGGTTTTAAAACAATTACTTTATAACAATGCAGCAAAATATACTTACAGAATAATTGCACATAAAAATGGAACAAAGTACAGAATGAAAAAAATAATATGAAAGTAGGAGTGATATTTCAACAAAAAATTCATGGAGTAGATTCTTTGTAAGAAGGGGGCCAGAAATTTTATATTAAGTGCTGTCACAGAAATACTAGAATATGAAGACATGCTCAGAGGAGTTCTCAAATTAAAATATAACCAGTTGTTCAGGAAAACTTCAAAAATTATTCCTAGCTCAACACCAGGATGGAGGTTTCTTCTGTGGCTCTTCATAAAGAAAAGAATTTCATGCATTGCATCTTTTGTTATGCTGTCTTATTGGGAATAGTGTTCTAATAGAATACAATTCTCAAGAATACAGATTTCAAAGCCATACAAAGCTGGGTTCAACTCTTGGCTCTACCACTTACTAACTGCATGATTTTGGAGAAGTTCTTGAATTGTCTCCATTTTTATTAGCTGGGGAATTTAAAAGTTAACTCATTCTATTCCTTTGAGAGTTAGAAGAGATAAGAGAAGTACAATAATTGGCAGGGGAAAATGTTTCCTTGTTAGTTATTGTCTCTGAATAAATGATTATCTCTCATGACAGATCTCTCAAGAGTCCTTTATTTGTGAATTACTTATTGCCCTTTCTTGCTCCAAGTTGAAACTGATGTGCATTTTTGGCAAATCACAAGCTATTGAATAGTAATTCTACAGTTTCAAAGTCTTATAAATACTAGTTTATATTTAATGGTGTTGCCATGAACATGCATTTAACTTATATATAATATATTCTAAAGAATAGTAATACTCAAAAGAGTGAGCAAGTTTTTACTCAATGAGTACAGGCTTCAGTTTGAATTTGAGATGGGAGATTGGATGCTGCCGTTTAAACCTAGAACTCTGTTTTGATTTCTATGTGTCCCAAGTGTGAATGTCTCATAACAATGAGTGTGACTTGAGAGTTTAATGACAGATATTTATTAACAATCATGGTTCCCAAACCAAAGCCAATTGATTCATCTAGTGCTATTCTAAGAAATTAGAAAATCATTCTAACATTGGAAGGACTTATTGTGATACAGTTGATTCCTAGTAGACAGTGAACCATAGTTTTTATTCTTTGTGGTCACATGTAAAATCTAGAAGCAGATTTTCAAACCTAGTTTGTACAGAAAATAGGGCTTCACTTTATTCTCTATTGTGACAGATAGAAAATAGATGCTCAGTAACTGTATACTAGAAGGAGAGGGGAAGAGAGAGATAACAAGTTTAGAATTTTAAAAAGCTTTATGCTTACATAAAACCAAACATTCACAGCTCTTTTCTTTCTCTCTCCATACATGATATCTGAGTTCTTCAGCTCTAGTTCTCTAACTAGCTGGGAGTTTAGACTCTCCAGGGAATTTTTCTCTCTTCCTGTTTCTTCTCTTCTCACCAGGAAACAAGACAACTTACTACACATTCCTTTTTCCAAATTGTTGGGCCATCTCAATCTTAGAGGGATGCAGATCAAAGCGCACTAGATTGGGGTCAGGAGGTCTCAGATGAAGTTCCATCTCCTCTAACAATTGTGCAATCTCGAGCAACGTGCCTAATCTCTCTCCGGGCTTCAATCCTTTCATATCTGCAAAGAGAAAGCAGGACTAAATGACCTCTATAAGGTCAGGTTGATGAATAGTTTTTGGATATGTATTATTTCAAACCATTTGGTGATCATGAAGACAGAAATATGATCTTGACTACTCCTTAAGGACCTTTGATTACTTCTCTCTCACACACAATGAAACACTTTTCCTTCTTTCCAAAGTCAAGAGTTTATAATCCCAAACAGGAACTAACATAATAGTTTTTAGCACATTTTTTCAATAAAAGAGAATTCTATGTGTTTCAGTTTTATATTCACATCTGAAAAATAGACTAACAAACAAAAAGCCACATTGTATATCTTATGCTTGCTTAACTACTGAAAAAATTAGAACCATATTTTCCTAGTATATTTTACGTTGATAATTTTCAGAAGAATCTTATGCTAAAGTGATATGTTACATTTTTAGGAGAAATCTCATCTCTGAAGATTGACAAAGTCCTGATGGCCAAATACGACAGAAGTCATCTACTACCTACACACATATAGTCCCCCTCCTCTCCTTTCTGATAGAAACTCTGATAAATGTAGATAACAAGATTTAATTTAGTAATAGTCCTACTGAGAGAACAGATTTCTGTACCAGTTCCTATCTAAATTGTAGGAATGTTATCCCTTTCCTCTCCAACCTCCGTATCCTCATAGTGACTTAACTCTGGAGCATCATGCGACTCAGTTCTGACCAAGGTGATTAAAAGAAGGTCTGGTAGATAAGGCTTTTGGGAAATTTTGTCTTCTTGGTTAAAAAAAATAAAAACACAGATTAATCTGGCATGGCTTTTTAGTCTGTTCATGCTCCTGTCCTCATTACTGAGGAGTAGATATAAAACCTCAATGTGCTGTAACTGTCTGTGACTAAGAGGCAGTAAAAATTAGGACGAGGGCTAATATGCCAAAAATGGTCCTTGCTGACATCAATGAACTGCCTTGACAGCCTTGGCTACCTACTTCTTGACTTCTTATATGAGATAAATGAATCTCTATTTGTCTTAGTCACTAGTTTTGCTTTACATTACTTGCAGCTCAATGCATTCCTAAACAGTAATATTAACAACAACCACCAATATTAAACATAAAAACTTCCCAATCATAATAATAAGACCAGGTTTCTGAAAATCTCCAGATATTTGAAGAGTTGTATGACATTTAAAAGTCAAACACCACAAATTCAATTTTTAAAAGCATAATATAATTAATCACAACCGCAAGAAGACAGCAGGAATGTATGGTATTTGTAAACTAGTTAAGAAAGAACAAGTCTTCCTGGTCAAAGTTTGAGAATTTTTGATCAGATGCAAAATACATCTCTGACCTTCAGTTGTTGGAAGTTATCTCATTTTAATAATACTGATAATGTTAATAATGGTAAATATATTAACTAACTTTTATTTACTGTTTACTAAATGCTAAGCACTTTGCTAAGCCCTTCACAACATTGTCTCAGTCAATCCTTACAAATCTATGCGTAAATACTACTACTCCTATCTTGTGGACAAAGTAAAATTGAAATGGATTAAGTGACCTGCCCAGATTCACACAGTGAATGAGTGGTGTAGCTCAAACCTCGATAGTCGCATTCTATTTTGTGCTATTAACCACTACACTGATTCAACAGAGCTCGTTCCTCTATTTTGTTTCTAATTTGTCTAATTTTAAAGCAGTCTTAAACTTGAAAAAAAAAATTCCAATGTAAAACAAAGAACTCTTTCCCCCTAAACCATTTGAGAATAAGTAGCAAAAATGAAACTGCAATCATTCTTGAATTCTTTAGTATGTGTAGTGATTTGAATATTGATCGCCCAAAATATGTCAAAGTCTCAACTCCTGGCACCTGTGAATGTGATCTTATTTGGAAATAGGGTCCTAGCCGATATAATTAAGATCTTGAGATGACATCATCCTGGATTTAGGGTGAGGCCTAATTCTAATGCCTGGTGTCATTATAGGGGAAAAAAGAGATTTGAGATACCCAGGTATGAAAGAAAGACACGAGGGAAAAGCTAGAGCTAGGGCTTGGAGTGATATGGTTTTGAACCAGAGGAATGGTAGGGGTCGTTGGAGCCACCAGAAGTTAGGAAACAGTCAGGCAACAGATTCTTCCTCAGAGCTTTAAGAGGGAACCAACACTGCTGACATTTTGATTTTGGACTTCTGGCCTCCAAAACTGTGAAAGAATAATTCGCTGTAGTTGTTGTTTTAAGGCACTTAGATTTGATAATTTGTTGCAGCAGCCCTAGGAAATTAATACAATGTATAATTCCTAAAAACAAGGGCATTTTCCTACAGAATCACAGTATAAACATCAAAATCAGAAAATTACCACAGTCACCGAATTCATTCAAATTTTACCAGTTGTCCCAACAATGTTCTCAAGAGCAGAGGATCCAGTTCAGAATCTCACTTTGCATTTGAGTAGTGTCTCCTTAGACTCTTAAATCTAGAACACTCTTCAGCCTTTCTTTGACTTTCATGACCTTGGCACTTTTAAAGATTATAGGCCGGGTATTTTATAAAATAACACTACATTTGGGTTATCCAGTATTTCCTTAGGATTAGCTTCAAGTTACGCATCTCTGGCAAGAGTATTACAGAAAGGATGCTGTGTTCTTCCCATTGTCTCCCATTAGATAACACACAATTCAGTTTGTTCAATTGCAATCATGTTCTCCAATCACTTGGTTATGGTGGTGCCTGCCAGAATTCTCCATTACAAAATTACCAATTTCTTCTTTATCATTAATAAGTATTCTACAGAGCATTGTTTTGGGACTATAGATATCCTGTCTCCCATCAAAGAGGATGAATTCATGGCTTCCTGTTTTATTCAAGATTCATAATCTATTACTGTTATTTTATGTTCAAACTGTCTTCCATTTGGCCAACGTGAGACTCTTCAAACTGGCTTCTCTCTTCTTTATGTTCCCACATGGTTCTACCAGCACTTTTTCTTTCTGGCACAATAAGATGTCCCAGAATGATTGTGCTGATTCCCTGCCCAGCCTCAGACTCAGCCACATAATGGCAAATGACATTTAGAGATCAAGATCTGGGTGCTAGGTGTCCTTGAGGTTATTGAAGTAGAGCTACTCCTGGCACCCCCAACACTCACACATGCACACACTCACATAATCTATCTCTATCTTTAACTGTTTACATAGACTGAAAGCCATGAGTTCATACTGATATCTCTAATTCAAACCCAACAAGGCAAAGTTTATTTTAGTGTTTTTTTTGTTTTTTTGTTTTTTCATTTTCCATTCTTGGAATTCACTTCTCCAAATGTGAGAGATGTAGTTCTCATTGTCATTATACACTTATGTATTTGCTCAATCTTTGAGTATATGATGAAAATCCCATCCCTGCTGTCACTCTCTTCCCCCATGGATGCACTTTTCACTGCTTTTGCCTCTGATTCCCTGTACCAGATCCCCTCACGATATGGACACCTTGATCATCTGCCTCGACTCTGATACCCCTTTTCAAGGAAGTTTCCTCACCTTGCCCTATTCACCTTGCTTGGACTGGGCTATCCTCCTATGAGGAAACTCCCTCACTCTGTTTAGGTCCTAACACCCCAAGTCAGACTGCCCCCAGCCACTGCATAGACATCCTCCATACTCTCGACTGACTCCAATCTCCTAGGCCAGATTGCCTCCAAGTGTGGACACCCCCTTTCCCCTACTCAATCTCTGACATACCTGTGTTGAGTCCCATCCCCCATAAGGATGCTTTCTTTACCCCATTTAGGCACTGATCACTCCCATCAAGCCTGACATTCCTGTTAGGTCTCTGGTACTCCATGTCAGGACACTGCCCCTGTAGACACCTCCTCAAATTGCTCTTATCCTGATACCTATTCTGGGAGGCCCTCCTGTGTGATACTCCCTTCATTCTGATAAATTCAGCATCTTGCATCAGGCTGTGCCTCCGTGGGGAAACCTTCCTCACCCACCTGCACTCTGCACTGTTGGGCCACTGCAGCTCCCCCAATTTTGGTGCAGAAAAATCTACCTTGATCAGCCCCATTTAATGACTTTGGGACTGAACTTTTCAGGAAGGGAAGGGAAGGGGGAGATGAAGAAGAAAAAGAATTTACTTCTCCAGTAAAGATGAAAGCCTTACTGGAAATTTAATTTGAAATATAGAGACAATGTACCCCACAATTTTAAAATAAAAAATTTAAAAGTTAAACAAAAAGAAATATAGAGACAAGTGTAAAAAGTGGGGTGAGGAACACTTGGGAGTCTACACTCTGCTCCCTTACTACAATTGTAATGTCTTTTGGGAGGAGGAGGCTTCTTGTCATATTTACAGTACTTTTAACTTTTATTGCAGTAGAGAAATAATAATAATAAGAGAACTGCCTGGTAAAGCCATCACTTCCAGCTACCCTATGAAGTTGTTATTTTAGATAGTTCTACCGTTTTTACTTTTCTATTCATATACACACACTATGGTCAGGGTCTGTGTCCAGTTTTCCATGGCATACCTACCACATGGAATGATGATACAACCCTTTATGGCTTACATTTTCATTTTCAGCCATTGTAAAACAAACCATAACCACTGGTCCAGAGTGACTGAGATCAAATAAACTTCTAGAATTAGTTTGCATACTGTACCAATTTGGATTGAGAGAGATATATTGGGGTGGACAGATAGGGCCACAATAAGTTGAGCCCAACTAAGACTCAGTGGCAGAACAAAGCTAGAACAAAGGCAGAATATAGCTCCAGAAAATTTAAAAGCATATGCACATATGTACATACACACACACACACACACACACACACACACACACACACACACACACAATTTCAGGAAAGAATCATAATAGGCTTAGACTCAGACTCTATATGGAGGACTACATATTCCAAACTGAATACATAAAATAGAGAATTCTAGGCTAGATGTGCTGGCTCACATCTATAATCCTAGCACTTTGAAAAACCAAGGCAGGAGGATTATCTGAGGCCCAGGAGTTTGAGACCAACTTGGACAACACAACGAGACATCATTTCTACAAAAACGAAATAAAATAAAAATTAGTGGTTCCTAGTGGTGCATGCCTGTGGTTTCAGCTACTCAGGAAACTAAGGTGAAAGGATTGCCTGAGCCTAGGAGGTCGAGCTGTAATCGTGCCACTGTACTCTAGCCTATTTGACAGAGTGAAACTTTGACTCAAGAAAAAAAAATTAAAGAATTCTTGAGGTTCTTCTCTAAATAAGTATTTCAGTCTTTTTTTACAGACTTTTTTGATACACGTAAGGATCTCAACTGCTCCCCAGAAATTTCATATTTCAAAATTTATAACCCTTTTTTTCCTAAAATATAAAATTAAACCATGTGTTGACATATTTTTTCTAATCTCATAAGCCTCTTGGAAATTACGAGATTTCTACCTCTCCTTACACCTGCCACAAACCCTAGTCGTTTCTCCACCTGCTGGTTATCAAATGGAAAACAGTATCAAATTACTTCCAGTTCTCAGCAATCATATCTCTTTATTAATTTAAAGTCAATCAGTATGATCATGTAAGAAAAAAGTGAGGAAGGTGAAATGCAAACTATTTAAACACATGCATTTCCAAGAAAAGCAAGACAGATATATAGATTTTAGTGACTGAAGTTTTCTCAGATCCACAAGTATAATAATAATTGCATGACTCTTGGTTATCCCTGGTTTGATGCCAGATGGTGCCTTAGTCTTCACTCAATTTCTTATCCCCAACACAGGATCTTTTGGATTTTTTGCTTTGTTTTGTTTTTTTGAAAATAATTCTCGATGTATACCTATTCTCATTTCTCACTATAGCTATTCTGAATCTTACTCCTCCCTTCAGTCTTTTCATAATACCACTGCCTACTGCACTCTTACTTAATGATCAATTCTCCTATTCACCATGAAAACAGAGGCTGTCACACATTAACACTGCAATAGTCCGAGCAATGGTACCTAAAGAGGTCCATACCCTAACCCCTAGAATCTAAGAATATGTTACCTTAAGTGGAGGCAAGAGGAAATTTGCCAATGCAATTAAGAGTATGGACCTTGAGATGGAAAGGTTATCCTAGATTATCTAGGGAGGCTCAATCAAATCACCTGAATCCTAAGAAAAGATTTTTCCTGGATGCAGTCAGAAAGATGTGACAATAGAAGAGGCAGGAGCAATTTGAAGCATGAGATGAACTGGTCCCGCCATTTCTGGCTTTGAAGATGAAGGAAGGGGGCCAGCAGCCAAGCAATGAGGCATCCTCCCTCCAGAAGCCGGGACAACAAAAGGGATTCCCTCCTAGATCCTCCAGAGGGGAGCACAGCTCTGCCCACAGCTTGATTTTGAACTTGTGAGGCAGAGAAGAGGATCCTGTTGAGCCCTTTGAACTTCTGTCCTACACAACAGTGAGAGAATACATTTGCACTGCTAATGCCACTACATTTGTATGGTGGCATATATAGGAGATATGTTGATTATGTAATATCATTTTTGTAGTTAATATCAAATACAATTTCTAATAACTTTTTTTTTTTTTTTTTTTAGCTCTAGTGCTCTGGTTGAAGAGCTTATTTGAGCTTCTAATACTTAAAGAGCTCTTCTTCTTCTTCTTTTTTTTTTTTTTCCTTGAGAGACAAGGTCTCTCCCTCTGTTGCCCATGCTGGAGTACAGTGGCATGATCTTAATTCACTGCAACCTGGAACTCCTGTGCTTAAGCAATCCTCCTGCCTCAGCCTCCTGAGTAGCTGGGACAAGAGGAATGAGTCATACACCCAGCTAATTTTTTTTCCTCTCTTTTTTTTTTTCAGAGATGGAGTCTGATGATATTGCCCAGGCTTACCTCATACTGCTGACCTCAAGTGATTCTTGCACCTCAGCCTTCCAAAGAGCTGAGACGACAGGCAAAAGCCACTATGCCTGGCCACAATGGGGCTTTCTTAAAGTCAATTTTCTTCATCTCATCTTGAGGACCTTTGTAATAAGAAACACTCAGAGTGGGGACACAATATCAATAAGGGTACCTGATCTCAAACCAGGCAAATTGGGGTCCAAAGGGAGGTCCAAACTTTACCTGTATGATGTCCACATGTATGCCTAAATCCTGAATTGTACCTCAATTTTTAAAATAAAATATTTTAAAAAATAAAAATAATAAAGAAAGAAACACTGTAATGTTTCAAAGACTGGTTTTTTGATAACCATAAAATACCAGCTCTCTTCCCTCTACCTCCGTGTGATTTTAAGTAATTCTTTGAGTTGTACTCCTTAGGGCTCAAGTAGAAGGCAATTTTATTGTTTTTCAGCATTCCAATTAAACTTGCTTTGTTGGCTTATTCTTCCTCACTCCAGGTATGCTTTTCATAGCTTAACCAGAAGCTTCCATAGCTTTTTGTTTTTTTTTTTTTGAGTTGGAGTCTCACTCTGTCACCCAGACTGGAGTGCAGTGGCTACTCCTGGCCACCGCAGCCTCGACCTGCTGGGCTCTGGCGATCCTTCCGCCTCAGCCTTCCAAGAGTAGCTGGAATTACAGGCATGCGCTACCACGCCTGGCTGATTTTTTGATTTATTGTAGAGATGATGTCTCGCTGCCCAGGCGGGTCTCGAACCCGCGGACTCAGGCAATCCACTCACCTCAGCCTCCCAAAGGCCCGGGATTACAGGCTGAGCCACCGAGCCCGGCTTCCATAGCTTTTAAAGACACTATTAGGTATAAAACATTTCATTTTCTTTCCTATTGTAATTAGGTATCAGTGCCTCTGGATGTGTCAGATGACCAAATGTTTCTTTTGTGGAATGCTTCTGTAGGTTCCTTGGAGACTCCCTTGCAATGGCTGCACTATGGCAAGAGTGGTGCTTCCTCTCACTAGCCAATTATGATTGCTCTCAAGCACCTTTTCCTCTTTTGCTGGAAGTCAGCCTTCCCAGTGAACTTCTTGGGGGAAACCTATTAAGAGAGCTCATGGCAGTCTACCCACCGTGGATCACCCCTGGTCCATAGAACAGACATACCTGTTCTCTACCATATATGAAAACTTACCTTGCTCCTCTCAAATTCTCTCTTCTCTTAGCTTGTGGCAAAACATGCCAGTTATTCAACTTTGATAGATGCAAGCCAAGTTCCAGTCTCTATGTTTTTCTGAATTTCAGAGCTTACAGACCAAGCACTTTGAGTGACTCTCTTGAAGTCTGCCTCTCTTGACCCTCTAAGTGATGAAATTCAAATAACCAAGAACAGGAGCAACTCTCTCTTTAAATACCCTGGTTATAGATTACGTGTTAATGTCTCCCCAAAATGTATAGGTTGAAGACCTAATTCCCAATCTGAGAGTATTTAGTGGTGAGTTTTTTGGCAGGTATAGATGAGATCATAAGAATGGGGCCCCCAGGGTGGAGTGAATGCCCTTATAAAAAAAGGAAGAACACACCAAGGAACGACCATGTACAGACATAACCAGGAAGAGGATCTTCACTAAGAATCTGACTTTGGTGGCACTCTGATCTCAGATTTTAGCCATCAACACCATGAGAAAGAAATGTTTTTGTTTAAGCCACTGTCTGTTGTAATTTGTTATAGCAGCCAGCACCAAGACACACTCCATCACTTACTTCCTACTGAATTCTTTGGTACAGTCTGAATCAGTGCAGATTGAATCAGTGCAATGAATCAGTGCAATGGCAGAACTGGGTTTTTGCCATTTCCTTTATAAATGGCCCATCTTGCCTTAACCGTAGGGGTATTTGGGATTTGTTCTCAGCTTTGAGGTCTCGGCCTAACTTCCCTGTGATGGTTAATTTTAGGTGTCAACTTGACTGGATTAAGAAATACTTAGCAAACTGATAAAGTATTAACTCTGGATATATCTGTGAGGGTGTTTCCAGATCAGACTGATGTGTGAGTCTGTGGACTGAATGGGGAAGATCCCCCTTCAATGTGACAGGCACCATCTCATCAGCTAGGAGCCTGATTTTTTTTTTTTTTTTTTTAATTTTTAATTTTTTTAAAATTTTTTTTTTTGAGTTGGAGTCTCACTCTGTCGCCCAGACTGGAGTGCAGTGGCCGCTCCCGCCCAC